>NC_056433.1:44146783-44437313 GCF_018296145.1 Oncorhynchus tshawytscha | reverse complement strand
TCACAAGGCAGGAAAAGAGAACGTTACTGCGGACTACCTATCAAGGCTCCCGAACATGGTCGCTTCAGGAGAGGAGGAAGGTAATGTGACGTAGAAGTCCGTCACTGGCCGCGTTTGGTTCTTTAACGCACACACATATTCATCACTCCTCCCTGCGCCATTATACCATAAGTTAACAATGTGGGTCGACACACAATTTAACTTCTGTCTTGGTGCATGCATTTCACACTTGTCAATGTTCATATTTGAGAGATACAATAATTATTATACTTATCAATGTTGTGGATGAGCGCATTGTTTGTTTGTTTGTTCTGTTCCTCTCTCTCTCTCCATCTCTGTAGCTTCTGGGTATGCTGGAAAACGACCGAGCTAAGGGAATTGGGTTGGCTTTATAGTGCCTGTCCCAAATGGCTCATTAATGCATATGGGCATATTGAAAGATATTGTCAGTAGTGATGTAATGTTGTAAATGTTATGTTGTGATATTGTTTAAAACCGTGTTGCAATGTATATCCTTGAGTATGTTTAGTTCATGGAAAATGTAGGTTTGTATTGTTAATTGATTAATTAATTAGGGTTAATTGTTCTGAGGGAGGGGCTAGCCCTACAAAAGGAGCCTCTCTCAGTCTCTAAGGGGATTTTTTGGATTGAGCTGTGGATGGGGCAGCATTGTTGTTAAGCTGTCCCATAAGGTAGACGTTGATGGCAGTACTGTTGTTTTCTGTTCCGGAATCACTTGTAAATAAACACCTTTGCACAGAAGAACTTTTGCGGTTCCGCCATCTTTTTATTTTTATAGAGGTTAGGTTATCCAGTTTAGCCATCTGGCCTACTCTACGTGACAGGCTGACTCGCGGGCTTCCATCCGCGTCGCCGTGCTGCCTCTTCATAACAGCGCCTCTCCGCTCTCGCCGCCTCCAGTTCTTCTTTGGGGCGGCGATATTCTCCAGGCTGTGCCCAGGGTCCTTTTCCGTCCAATATCTCCTCCCAAGTCCAGAAGTCCTGTGATCGCTGCTCGTCACGATAAACAGGGGGAGTTGGCTCAGGTCTGAACCCTGACTCTGCCACACTCTCCCTGAGCCCCCCCCCCAAGACATTTTTGGGGCTGACTCTCGGGCTACCTTCTGCGCCGCCGTGCTTTTCTCTTCAACTCCATTCTCCTATAGCCCTCCTCGCACTGCTCCAGCGAATCCCAGGCGGGCTCCGGCACTCTCTCTGGGTCATCCGCCCACCTGTCTATTTCCTCCCAAGTCGTATAATCCAACCTTGGTTTCTCCTGCTGCCGCTGCCTGTCACCACGCTGCTTGGTCCTGGTGTGGTGGGTGATTCTGTTACGGTTTTCTTCCGTCGAAGGAGAGTCGGACCAAAATGCAGCGTGGTTAATAATATACATCTTTAATGAATATGAATACGAATGATACAAAAACAACAAACGGAACGTGAAAACCTATACAGCCTATCTGGTGAATACAAAACACTGAGACAGGAACAATCACCCACAAACACACAGTGAAACCCGGGCTACCTAAATATGGTTCCCAATCAGAGACAACGATAATCACCTGACTCTGATTGAGAACCGCCATAGACTTTCCTAGACAACCCTACTCAGACACAATCCCAATACCCACTAAAACCCCAATACAAAAACACACCACAAAATAAACCCATGTCACACCCTGGCCTGACCAAATAAATAAAGAAAACACAAAATACTACGACCAAGGCGTGACACTACCTAAATACAGGTGTGCAAAGCTTGTAAAATCATTCCCAATAAGACTTGTGCAATAAGACTTTGCTTCAGCAAAGTACTGATTAAAGGGTCTGAATACTTAAGTCAATTTGATATCTGTTTTTTATTTTTAATACATTTGCACCAATTTCTAAAAACCTGTTTTTGCTTTGTCATTATGGGCTATTGTGTTTAGATTGATGAGGGAAAAAACAATTTCATCAATTTTAGAATAAGGCTGTAACATGACAAAAAATGGAAAAAGTCAAGGGTTCTGAATACTTTGTTAATGCACTGTACAGTCATGCCAATAAGAGCAAAGTAGCCACATTTGTATTTGTTCAAGCTGTTTTCTAGTGACATTTATTTGGACACATCCATTGCAATGAGCTAATGAGGCGCGATTTCAATTGGCATAGAAAATGTACTCGCTCGTCGGGACATTGTTGTTCAGAGGAGCTAGCCAACAACATAACAAACACAATTACTTCAAACTGAAGCTGGAAAGACTGCAAACTATTTTCACTTTGTTTAATTTTTTCTCTTTTTTTCATTTGACATTTCCTTGTATATATCCATACAAATAATTCCAGCCTATTTCATGATTTCGAGTGGCTGAGAAACGCTGCCTGCCTGTCTGTCTCCCGACATGTTCATTACTATGTGACAGCTGGAGATAGAATTTGAATATTGAAACAATGTTGCAAATGTCAGAGAGACAGGCCGCAAATTTTATTCAAATCTCAGCGGTTGAAAACTAAATGTTAGCCTAAAATAAATGTGAGATAATGTCTAGATGTTTTTTTTATAGTGGAGATCAAGTTTATAAAGTTCCTGGCTGGGCTGATGAGACAGTGGATTGCACAGTCAGATGGAACAGAGTAAATAGGCATTTTAGCGTCATATATTTAGCTGGTGGTAACTTGTGGAATAGACACCGGCTGGAATGCGGCTTTAACCAATCAACATTTGAGGAGAATGTGGCAACCTTCTCCTCACTTTCTCTTTTCCAGCCAATCACATCTGTCAAGCTCCTGTGACTACTGGAAATAAGTATCCATACATGTTTATCTCTGCACTGCACTCGGTCGCTCCCACTTCTCCTCACTTCTCTATGGCAGACGGCACTGTGTGCCTTTGCTCATCAGGGAGAGAAGAGAAAGAGAGGCCCCACAAGTTTAAATGAAAAACAGTACTGGTGAGTGTGTGGCCTATTAATAAAGTGCATCTTTATCCGGTCAGGAAAGACCAATAAATGGCTGCCCCCCTCAAAGCTCTTAATCGTCCAATTAGTCTTAGAGCGGTCGCAGCCCAACCCCTTCTCTCAGGGCCTGGGCTGAATCCATCAACCACATTCAATATGCACGTGTACACTTTCTCTCTTCACTTCACTCAGATAGGCACATGAGAATGAAGCCATTTGTTCAGGGAGTTGGCTATCGGTATGATCAGCAGACTCAGTCCTCTGTGAGGTAAAGACAACACACAAGTGCTTCGGGGGAGTCTGCATGCTAATCTGTGAGTGGCGTTTGACCTAGGTTTATTTCCCTAGTCCCCCCCCCCTCCCGTATCTCAGCCCCTTGCTCTGTACACTATGTTCTCTGTTATTTCAGTAGCTTAAAACCTCATTTCAGACACAATTAGCCTTTAGCCTGTGTAGAATTTTGCTCCGTGTGGTGTTTTTCTTTCTTTTTCTTTTTTTGTGCATGATAGAGATCGTTGTTGGAGAAAGAAAATTATCTGGAGAAAACACATTACAGGCCCTAAACACCTCCAATTAAGGGGTAGGTAGGATAAATATAACCACATGTAACATATGGATTTGCATCCCAATATAAAGTTACACCTCACTTTTCTATTTTTAGAGTTATGACATAAAACTGATCAGAAATCCATAGAAGGCTGAAGAATGCCGAAGTCATGCCGGGAAAAAAATATTTGCGGGGTGTGACGTCATATGGAGGACCCGGTAAGCCAGCTAATTTCCTATAATGTAAAATACGAAATAAATATCTTCAAATGTATAATTTCAAAATAAACCAAATTGCATGCACTCATGACTACTGGTTTCAATGACATTTTCAGCCAATTTACAAGCAAATACTTTATGAATATATTGTTACAATTCAGCTTGCAAGATTGCTAGCCAACTAGCCTGCTAATGTTAGCCATACCAGCCTGCTAACGTTACGTTAGCACTTCAAGAGTCAGCCAGTTGCTATCAATACTTAGTTTACAGCTACATTAAACTAAAGCAAAGTTTAAATATATATATATATATAACCACATCTATCCAGTTATCAAAGAATGTTATATGCAGTTAACATGATCTTTGCCAGCAAACTAGCTAGCCAGTTAACATGAACTATTTTAATCAGCCAGCTAGCCTAGCCAGCTAATTTTACAACAAAAAAGACCAGCGAGCACAGGCAAGGGCCCATCATGGTAAGGACTGTACGCAGAGTTAGCTACCAAACAAAGCGAGTGCCAGGGAGAGAGGCACTTCCGATGTGAGAAGCCTAGCTAGTTATTTTAGCCAGCTAACTAGCCTTGCCAGCTAGTGTATCACTGCAGGGGAAACGTCCACCAGATAATAAATGTCAATCTCAGACAAAAGCAGCATCTCCGAGCAGAGCAGGACCTCTGTCTCCCCTGAGCCTGACCTGTTTGGAGAATCTGATAAAGACGAGGTGGTGGTAACAGAGCAGGCAGCTGAGGCAGGGATCAGATTTCTGTTTCGATTTGAGCCCAAAGCAAGGCACCGAGAGCGTGCTGGGATTGAACTTGTAGTGCAGGATGCGGCTCCACGTGTGGGGAATGTTGATTGGTAATATGGCTAGCTAGTTTGCTACTGAGAATACACCCTATAATGTCACTTCCTTCGTAACTATGTCTTGAACCATGTCAAAATAACTTGTTGTAGGTGCTCGTGCAGCAGGTGTATTCCCATGCCATTAGTCTGTGTGCTGTCAGGAATACCTGCAGACAACGTCCATGATGACAGAGGATGGGGTGGGTTGTATAACTCAACATTCTGGCTTCTCCACTGTCTGCCTGAATGTCAGTGTGCTGCGCACGGCCTACAAAAGTGGTTACAAATGTTTTTTTTTGGTTACTGTACCACCAACTGAATTTTGCTCGACCCAGTGTACCCCTAAAGTACCCCCAGTGGTGGAAAAAGTACTTGATTGTTATACTTGAGTAAAAGCAAAGATACCTCAATAGAAAATGACTCTATAAAAGTATCTGGTTTAAAAAGTACAGTGGTGGAAAAATGACTAAATGATCATACTTTAATAATATAAAAAGTTCAAGTTTATACTATACATAAAAAAAATGTCAAACATTTTTTATTAAGGGACAGAGAAGGGCACACTCCCACACTCAGACATGATTTCCAAACGCAGTATTTGTGTTAAGTGAGTCTGCAAGATTAGAGGCAGTAGGGATAACAATCATTTACATTGATAGGTGCCTGTATTGGACCATTTTGCTGTCCCTCCTGAGGATTTGAAATGTATCAAGTACTTTTGGGTGTCAGGGAAAAAAGTTCATAATGTCTTTAGGAATGTAGTGGCATAAAAGTTGTCAAAAATATAAATACTAAAGTAAAGTACAGATACCCCAAAAAACTACAATATATGCCCAGAATGCCAATAAAGTTCATAGTCAACACGAGCTAGTTAATCTATGAATAGAATCCTTACAAATCGAATGTAATAATAAAATCGAATTATGTTACAGCACTCCCCCTGCCAATAGTAAAAACTTTTCCCCTGTCTTTTTAGAAAGTTCAGATACAATTGCCTACAGACAGTTCCACAGCTGGAAGTGGAGATATCTGGGGCAGTACAACCATGTGCCAATTCCAGCGTGAAGTCAATGGGATAAGAAATAGGTTCCCAAATGAGGAGAACATGCCCTACATGGGATTCATGTCACCATAAAAAGAATTCAAACACGTTTTTACTTTTTTATTAGTGGTTATAAAAACATACACTGTGTGTACAAAACATTAAGAGCACCTGCGCTAGACATAGACTGACTAGGTGAATCCAGTTGAAAGCTATCATACATTATTGATGTAACTTGTAAAATCTACTTCAATCTGTGTAGATGAAGGGGAGGATGCAGGTAAAAAAAACTCTTATGGATCCAACCGTTTTTTTTCAATTTTCGTCTAAAATGACCTACCCAAATCTAACTGCCTGTAGCTCAGGACCTGAAGCAAGGATATTCTTGATACCATTTGAAAGGAAACACTTTGAAGTTTGTGGAAATGTAAAATTAATGTAGGTGAATACAACACATTAGATCTGGTAAAAGATAATACAAAGAAAATAATGTTGAGTGATGAGGGTTTCAACCACAAGCTAAGATCTGTCAACGAACTGCTTATTCCTCTTCAACCCCTCCAGCTCACACCATGTGCCGCTCTTCACTTCATTGCTATAAGATACAAACAAAAAAAACAAATACACGTCAGTGCAATTAAGCAAATCAGATTTGACAAATCAATAGAGCAAATTGTTGAACGACTTTACAGTATAAGAGAAATTGTTCTTTACCTGAACAATTTCTATGTTCAAAATCTTGTTGATTCTCTGTTCGACAGCAGGGAACGTCCCAAACCTTGCAGAGTGCCTGGGACGATCACTCCTTCAATCTGCTGCCTCGAACAGATCTCCACCCACTTCCTGGAGGGTTTTTGATGGCGCCACTCTGCTTGACATCCCATGTCTTGAGGACTGCTGACTCAAGGTGACAGAAGAATGTGCTGCGGTGAATGGTGGCCACACCCATCTTGTCGAGCATTCAGAGGACTTTGGTCGGCATACAACCTCAAATCAAACCAAACTTTATTTTGCCACATGCGCCGAATACAACTGTAGACTTTATCGTGAAAGGCTTACTTACAAGCCCTTAATACTTACAAGCCCTTAACCAACAGTGCAGTTCAAGAAGAAGAAAATATTTACCAAGTAGACTAAAATAAAAAGTAATAATAAAAAGTAACACAATACGAATAACAAAAACGAGGCTATATACAGGGGGCACCGGTACCGAGTTAGTGTGCAGTGGTACAGACTAGTTGAGGTAATTTGTACATGTAGGTGGGGGACAAGTGCCTATGCATAGCTAACAAACAATCAGCGAGTAGCAGCAGTGTACAAAAGGGAGTGGGGGGGGGTCAATGTAAATTGTCTGGTGGCAATTTTTATGAATTGTTCAGCAGTCTAATAGCTTGGAGGTAGAAGTTGTTGAGGAGCCATTTGGTACCTAGACTTGGCGCTCCAGTACCGCTAGCCATGAGGTAGCAGAGAAAACAGTCTATAACTTGGGTGACTGGAGTCTGACAATTTTATGGGCTTTCCTCTGACACCGACTATCATATAGGTCCTGGATGGCAGGAAGCTTGGCCCCAGTGATGTACTGGGCTGTTCACACCACCCTCTGTAGCGCCTTACGGTCAGATGCCGAGCAGTTGCCATACCAGGCGGTGATGCAACCGGTCTGCTCTCAATGGTGCAGCTGTAGAACCTTTTGAGGATCTGGGGACCCATGCCAAATCTTATCAGTCTCCTGAGGGGGAAAAGCTTTTGTTGTGCCCTCTTCATAACTGTCTTGGTATGTTTGGACCAGGAAAGTTTGTTGGTGATGTGGACACTCTCGACCCGCTCCACTACAGCCCCGTCGATGTTAATGGGGGCCTGTTCAGCCCACCTTTTCCTGTAGTCCAAGATCAGCTCCTTTGTCTTGCTCACATTGAGGGAGAGGTTGTTGTCCTGGCACCACACTGCCAGTTCTCTGACCTCCTCCCTATAGGCTGTCTCATTGTTATCGGTGATCAGGCCTACCACTGTTGTGTCGTCAGCAAACTTAATGATGGTGTTGAAGTCGTGTTTGGTCACGCAGTCATGGATGAACAGGGAATACAGGAGGGGACTAAGTACACTCCACCTTAGGGGCCCCAGTGTTAAGGATCGGCGTGGCAGATGTGTTGTTGCCTACTCTTACCACCTGGGGGGGAGGGGGAGTCCAGGATCCAGTTGCAGAGGAAGGTGTTTAGTCCCAGAATCTTTAGCTTAGTGATAAGCTTTGAGGGCCCTATGGTGTTGAACGCTGAACTGTAGTCAATGAACAGCATTCTCACATAGGTGTTCCTTTTGTCCAGATGAGAAAGGGCAGTGTGGAGTGCGATTGAGATTGTGTCATCTGTGGATCTGTTGGCAAGGTATGCGAATTGGAGTGGGTCTAGGGTGTCCGGGAGGATGCTGTTGATGTGAGCCATGACCAGCCTTTCAAAGCACTTCATGGCTACTGACGTGAGTGCCATGGGGCGGTAATTATTTAGGCAGGTTACCTTCGCTTCCTTGGGCACAGAGACTATGGTGGTCTGTTTGAAACATGTAGGTATTACAGACTCGGTCAGGGAGAGTTTGAAAATGTCAGTGAAGACACTTGACAGTTGGTCCGCGTATGCTTTGAGTACACGTCCTGGTAATCCTTCTGGCCCAGCGGTTTTGTGAATGTTGACCTGTTTAAAGGTTTTGTTCACATCGGCTATCGAGAGTGTTATCACACAGTCATATGGAACAGCTGGTGCTATCGTGCATGCTTCAGTGTTGCTTGCCTCGAAGCGAGCATCAAAGGCATTTAGCTTGTCTGGTAGGCTCGCATCACTGGGCAGTTTGTGTCTGGGTTTCCCTTTGTAGTCCGTAACAGTTTTCAAGCCCTGCCACATCCGACGAGCATCAGAGCCGGTGTAGTAGGATTCAATCTTAATCCTGTATTGACGCTTTGCTTGATTGATGGTTCGTCTGAGGGCATAGCGGGATTTCTTATAAGCATCCAGATTAGCGGCAGCTCTAGCCTTTAGCTCAATGCATATGTTGCCTGTAATCCATGGCTTCTGGTTGGGATATGTACATACAGTCACTGCGGGGACGACGGCATCGATGCACTTATTGATGAAGCCGATGACTGAGGTGGTGTATTCCTCAATGACATTGGATGAATCCCAGAACATATTCCAGTCTGTGCTAGCAAAACAGTCCTGTAGTGTAGCATCTGCGTCATCTGACCACTTCCGTATTGAGCGAGTCACTGGTACTTCCTGCTTTAGGTTTTGCTTGTAAGCAGGAATCAGGAGGATATAATTATGGTTAGATTTGCCAAATGGAGGGCGGGGAAGAGCTTTGTATGCATATCTGTGTGTGGTGTAAAGGTGGTCTAGTTTTTTTCCCCTTGTTGCACATGACATGCTGGTAAAAATTTAGTAAAACTGATTAGTTTGCCTGCATTAAAGTCCATGGCCGCTAGGAGCGCCGCTTCAGGGTGATCATTTTCTTCCTTGCTTATAGCCTTATAGAGTTGGTTTGGTGCGGTCTTAGTGCCAGCTCCCTTTTGTGGTGGTTAATAGACGGCTACAAAGAATACAAATGAGAAATCTCTTGGTAGATAATGTGGTCTGTAGCTTATCATAAGGTACTCTACCTCAGGTGAGCAATACCTCGAGACTTCTTTAATATTAGACATCGCGCACCAGCTGTTATTGACAAAAAGACACACACCCCTCATCTTACCAGAGGTAGCGTCTCTGTTCTGCCTGGTGCATGGAAAATTCCGCTAGCTCTATATTGTTTGAATCTTCATTCAGCCACATCTCGGCGAAACATAAGATGTTACAGTTTATAATGTCCCGTTGGTAGGATAATCTTAATAGTAGGTCATCAATTTTATTTTTCAATGATTGCACGTTAGCAAGAAGAATGGAAGGCATTTGGCGTTTACTCGCTCGCCTCCGGATTCTCAGAAGGATCCCCGATCTGCATCCCATTTTCCGGCGTCTTTTCTTCATACAAAAGGCATAGATCTGGGCCTTTTCCAGTGAAAGCAGGATATCCTTCTCGTCGGACTCGTTAAAGGAAAAAGTTTCTTCCAGTCCACGGTGAGTAACCTCTTTTCTGATGTCCAGAAGTTCTTTTCGGTCATAAGAGATGGTAGCAGCAACATTATGTACAAAATACAAATAGTCCAGGTAGCCATTTGATTAGCTGTTCAGGAGTCTTATGGCTTGGGGGTAAAAGCTGTTGAGTAGCCATTTGGTCCTAGACTTGGTGCTCCGGTGTCGCTTGCCATGCGGTAGTCGAGAGTACTGTCTATGACTGGGGTGGCTGGGGTCTTTGACAATTGTTTTCACCGCCTGGTGTAGAGGTCCTGGATGGCAGGCAGCTTTGCCCCAGTGATGTACTGGGCCATACGCACTACCCTCTGTAGTGCCTTGCAGTCAGAGGCTGAGCAGTTGCCGTACCAGGCAGTAATACTCTCGATGTTGCAGCTGTAGAACCTTTTGAGGATCTGAGGACCCATGCCAAACCTGATACCAAAATGGCAGCAGAAAGGAGCAGATTGCCTGCTGGCACCCTCCCGATTATAGGTTAGCCGAACCATTTCCTCACATGGTTGCACGACCTGCAGATCTGCGTGACGTTGAGCACTGTTCCTCTGGCTGTTGACGTAGTCTCTGGACTCTCTCCACCACACCCAACACAGACTTGGAGAAGCTTCATCAGTTGGGACTGGAACACAATAAACATATTTTCCTCATTCAGACTGGCTGAAGCCTCAGGCTCCATATGAGTGAATAAAATATATATCAGACATTATTATAACATCAAACATTTTTACAGACGCTGTAGGAAAACCAAAGGGTGTGTTCACAATTCAAAATATGTACACCTATCACGTGTGCTCCCTCTCCAGCCTCTAGGTCACCAGGCTGCTCGTTATGGCGCACACCTGTCACATTGCGCATTACGCGCACTCACCTGGACTCCATCACCTTCTTGATTACCTGCCCCATGTCTGTGTGCTGTTTGAGTTTCTTGTTTTATATTATGTTCTGTTTAGTTATTAAAACACTCACTCCCTGAATTTGCTTCCTGACTCTCAGGGCACAATGTTACAACACCACTACTCACCCAATGATCACATCTTCTTCATCCTCAGCTGGGATGTAGTCCTCATCCACCATGTCATTTCCATCGCCATAGATTTCCTCGTTCCACTCCTCCAAACCCAGGTCCACTCTTCCTCTTCTCCAATTGATGTGAATTGCACAAACTGGGATTGAGCCATATTGTTGATTGTTTGGGATGTAGAAAATACAGTATATGAATTATCTGAATATGTCAGATCAGTAATTCGATCTAATCATCAATCCACATCCATTTACTACGATGCAATGACATTGACCAATAGGACCATCTGAAAAAATGACTTTACTTGACGTTAGCCAGCTAGGCAAGTTAGAGAGGTGGCTGGCTAGCTCCCATGTCTTAAACCCAGGAACGTGTCAATATGTCAACCACGACCACTACCAAATCCACAGGAGAAGAGCAGATGCAATTTTTCACATAAATTTAGCTATATGGTCTCTTTTTCGTGGATGTACATAGTAGCTCACCAGTGCCAACACTTGGTTTTGAATGTAATTACATGCTAGCATGGCTAGTAGCTAACGTTAGCCAGCTGGAACTAGCCAGGTAGCACCGGTTCTCCATATGACATTGATTCTCCATATGACATATGACATATAGGTAACCAGATCATGACTACAACTAAGTTACCAAGTCTTTGACCACACTGTGTTGTTACTTTGGTGAGTAAAAACTCATGCTTCCTTCCCTTTAAAGCCTACGAACTACTGTTAAAACGCCTAGTTGTTGGTACACTAGGGTTATCAATGCTGCCGAAGCATTTCATTCATTCTTTGAAAGTAGTTTTAATAACATTTCAAGGGAGAGGTTTCAAAGAAATTCTTGGAAAAGCGTCAACATCGGCTGCCGTTTTAAGCTTTGTGCTGCAGCACTGGTGGCCTTTCATTTGGCAAAAGCCAAGAGGGGGAAAAAAATTTGTGGCCTTGTGTTAATGTCAATGCAAGATGAGCATAAAGGTTGGAGTTGTGCATGTGTATCTAAACTTCGGGTTTGAAATGTTATTTTCACAAAGGTCTAGTTTGTGACCAACGCTGAATGTGATGAGAGCTTGGCGTAGACTCAGCGTTTGAGTTTCGCGTTTGTAACCAAGAACCAGACACAATGTCACCTCCACGGCTTCCCAACATCGAGCTTTGCACTATGTGCCGTTTTAGTGTTCTCGACCCCAACATGCATCGCCCTTTTTGGAGTTTTATAGTGTTTTCGGTCCTGAAGTGGAACAGAAACCTTGATTGTATTTCCTTTTATACTAGAGCGTCTGAGAGTCTTGATGGTTCAGCAACACTGCCGTGTTCAGTCCCTCTAAGCCCAGTGCGTCTCAGCTCCCCCATATCATAATATATGCAGAGATGGAGGAGTGGACTCACATAATTGCAGCACTGGGGATTAGCACGCACTAAGAACTCAGGCACCTGAAGGTGGAGACACCAAGACGCCCGCCATCATAGATGAAGAGGGGAAACCAGGCCAACCAGGAACAGAAAGCCCCCCTGACAACAATATTTGACTGTCATAACATTTGTTCCAGCTCGAGATTATTAAAACTCAATCCCTTATTCTGACTGCATGCAATCCTCTCCAATGTCAATTACTACTAGATAGTTGTGATTGTGTTCAATATTTGTTCTGATTGTGATCAATATTGAATAGTCTGGGTGATTGTGTTAATAGGGAAATGCACTTCTGCTAGAGTCATAGATGCATCACTGTTTCACAGGCTACTGGCTAGTCTTGTAACTGGAACACAGTACAAGGTGCACATTTTCTTTATTGAATTATAGTTCTTATAGTTCCCTAATAACATGCTAGCATGTCTTCAATCAGGAATGAAAGCCCTGACACAAAACAAACATGGAATATGTGTACATATTTTACCGAACCCTACATATCCCCTTGAGGAAAGCCTCCATTTCCTGTGCTTTTCCTCTCAGCACTTTTGAGCTGGAGTCGTAATTAAAAAAGCAAAGGAGGAAAGGAGACACTTTCCTCATGTTAATTATCTGCCGCCATACACTAGCGACTCTCCTCCAACACTCGCGACTCTCCTCCAACAGCATGGAAGGGATTTCATTTGAATAAAATTGAATTTAATCAGCGTGCTGAGAGGGGGGGGGAGAAAAGAGAGAGAGAGAGCACAGGAAATATTTGCAGCCTCCCCCCAGGGAGAGCGGGGGGACAGGTATTAACTTGATTAACTTGTGTATGAATACAATAAAATAATAATTCCTTAGGCACTCTCACCCCCTTCCGTTTTTGTCGCTCTAGCTCGTTCCCTGTTGCTATCCATTTCCCCGTTCAGGATATGCTACACAAGGCCCTGATAACTGGATTTCTAGTATTCTTCTTGCACAGCAAGCAAGCATGTTGGAATTGATAAGACATTGATAAGACCGTTGTTTCACACTGGAAACATTGCACGCGTACACAAATATGTTTTCTACTGCCATAAGGGAAATTTTGTTTTTCTTATCTCAGAAACCCAGTAACAAGTTTCAATTGAACAGAGCCCTCCTCCATTAACATTGCCACAAGTGACAGTCCCTCGTCTTGTCTCCCCTGCCTGTCTGGCAGAGCCACAGTGAACGGCACCAGTCAGTAGAGCAGCACTGTGACACTGCCAGAACAGATGAACTGTCTGGAGACATGTAACAGAAGCACTCCAAGTGGTAATGGAGACATTCACCCTCAGTGGATCTGATTGGCTCTTCCTCCCTCTCTGACAGATTGCACCCCGGGAGGACATGCTCTCTATTCTGTGATTGCAGAATTTCCCCTCTTTCCTTTCCTCCCTCATTTGTTCCTTATCACATCCAACATTCCTTCCACCTCCACGTCGGTGCCCCTTTTGGTGGGAGTGTTGTTTTTGTTGCTATTTCAAAGAAACCAAATGCTTCCTTCCCACATCCACTTTATCAATGTTAATTTTCCAAAGGGCTTAATCTTATTTAACCATTGTGTGATTTTTTAGTCTGTGGAATGCATTTTCAATGTTTACTAAAATAAAAATGTTACAATGACGTTTTTTTCAACCTCAGACTCATTGGCCTTGGCTCATTTTCTGTGAAGAACATGTAAAAGAACACATTTTCATTGAGTGCCCACTGTGCACCCCGCTACACATTTATATGAGATATGTGGTGTTCGGGTCCCAAGGGTAATAAAAGTGTGGAAAAGTGTATAGGTGAAAACAAATTAAAATGAAACAAAAAGGTTTGCTGTGTGCCTTCACTCTGTCTTCCTCCTCCCTGGGCCTGCTGTTTCAACATAGCACCAATAGCTTGTCCGTCTCCCTGCCTGTCTGCCTGTCTCCCGCTTTTCTCGCCCTCTTTACCTGCACAATGTTATTACAATAAATTATTTCGATACATTATATCAATACATTGTAGAAAATTCAGTATTTTCCCACACTCTACCCCAGCCAGGTGCAAATTGGGGGACGGACACAACAAATAAATAGCTTGCATGTGTGGCTCCTTACCACAATCAATCAGTATGGCAAAAAAAGTATCTCTGCTCAGAGGGCCTTAGACATTATTTTGCAGAGAGAGAGAAGCTTTTTTTCCCAACAAACAAGATGGCGTAGCAGTCAGTCGTCTGTCTTTGTCTTGTCGTGTCCTGTGTATATATCTTTTTTTCCCTCGTATATATTTTTTATATTTTTAACCTCAATTTCAACATACTCTCTTGCAACCCACCTCACCCAATGTGGTATAGATCTGCTATTTTCTATCATTTAGAACCGGAACCCCCAACAGAAGCTAGACAGCGAACTAGCTACTAGCTAGTAGTCAGTTAGCCACTGCTAGCGGTCATCACCTAACCTCAGCCCGGACAACTCCTGCCAGTCTGCAAAGCGAGATTCAACCCAGAGCATATCGGACTGCTTTTCTCTACTACATCTCCAGATTCCTACCGCAAGCTCTGAACCTTTTCAACTGGATCATCACAGCTAGCTAGCTGCTATCTGAGTGGTTACTCCTGGCTAACGTCTCTGTCCCGAAGCAAGCACCAGTTAGCCTGCTCCCGGCTAGCTGAAGAGGTCACTTCTTGGGCTACAATACATATTTTGCCAATTGGCCTTTACACCTTTTACTGCGACACGGAGCCCCGCCGGTTCATCACGACTGGTCTACCAACATAATCCGCCTGAGGGAGTTTCAACAGGCTCCTCCGTCACAATGTCCCTGAAGGCCCATCTGCTAGCCTGCTAGCCGCGGCCTGCTAGCTATCTAGAGCATATTGGACTGTTTTGTTTTCTTCTCTACCACATCGCCACATCTCCGAATTCTTACCGCAAGCTCTGAACCTTTACTGGATCATCGCAGCTAGCTAGCTGCTATACGAGTGGCTACTCCTGGTTAACGTCTCTATCCCGAAGCAAGCACCAGTTAGCCTGGAGCTAGCCCTGAGCTAGGCCCACCTCCCGGCTAGCTGAAGAGGTCCATCAGCCAATTTCTTGGGCTACAATACCTATTTTGCCAATTGGCCTGGACCCTTTTACTGCCTACACGGACTATCACGACCGGTCTGCCGATGAACCATCCGAGGGGGCTTCAACAGACTCTTCCGTCGCGACATCCTCTAAGGCCCTTCTGCTGCCCTGGCCCGCTAGCTTTCTGAATCGCCGTGTCTCCAACTCTACTAGCTACTCACTGGACCCTATGATCACTCAGCTATGCATGCCTCTCCCTAAGGTCAATATGCCTTGTCCATTGCTGTTTTGGATAGGGATTATTGTCTTATTTCACTGTAGAGCTCTGGCCCTGCTCAATATGCCTCAGCAAGCCCTTTTGTTACACCTCCCACACATGCGGTGACCTCACCTGGTTTAAATGGTGTCTCTGGAGACAAAACCTCTCTCATAATCACTCAATGCCTAGGTTTACCTCCACTGTATTCACATCCTACCATACCCTTGTTTGTACATTATGCCTTGAATCTATTCTTCCACGCCCAGAAACCTGCTCCCTTTACTCTCTGTTCCGAACGCACTAGATAACCAGTTCTTATAGCCTTTAGCCGTACCCTTATCCTACTCCTCTGTTCCTCTGGTGATTTAGAGGTTAATCCAGGCCCTGTAGCGCCGAGCTCCACTCCTATTCCCCAGGCGTTCTCATTTGTTTACTTCTGTAACCGTAAAAGCCTTGGTTTCATGCATGTTAACATTAGAAGCCTCCTCCCAAGTATGTTTTATTCACTGCTTTAGCACACTCTGCAACCCGGATGTCCAAGCCGTGTCTGAATCCTGGCTTAGGAAGGCCACCAAAAATCCAGAAATTTCCATCCCTATCTATGACTTTTTCCAACAAGATAGAAATGCCAAAGGGGGCGGAGTTGCAATCTACTGCAGAGATAGCCTGCAGAGTTCTGTCATACTATTCAGTTCTGTGCCCAAACAATTTGAGCTTCTACTTTTAAAAATCCACCTTTCCAGAAACAAGTCTCTCACCGTTGCCACTTGTTATAGACCACCTTCAGCCCCCAGCTGTGCCTTGAACACCATATGTGAATTGATTGCCCCCCATCTATCTTCAGAACGCATACTGTTAGGTGACCTAAACTGGGATATGCTTAACACCCCGGCTGTCCTACAATCTAAGCTAGATGCCCTCAATCTCACACAATTATCAAGGAACCTACCAGGTACAACCCCAAATCTGTAAACATGGGCACCCTCATAGATATCATCCTGACCAACCTGTCCTCTAAATACACCTCTGCTGTCTTCAAACAGGATTTCAGCGATCACTGCCTTATTGCCTGCATCCATAATGGGTCTGCGGTCAAACGACCACCCCTCATCACTGTCAAACGCTCCCTAAAACACTTCAGCGAGCAAGCCTTTCTAATCAACCTGGCCCGGTTATCCTGGAAGGATATTGACCTCATTCCGTCAATAGAGGATGCCTGGTTATTCTTTAAAAGTGCTTTCCTCACCATCTTAAATAAGCATGCTCCGTTCAAAAAATGTTGAACCAGGAACAGATATAGCCCTTCGTTCACTCCAGACCTGACTGCACTTGACCAGCACGAAAACATCATGTGGCGTACTGCATTAGCATCGAATAGCCCCCGCGATTTGCAACTTTTCAGGGAAGTTAGGAACCAATATACACAGGCAGGTAGGTAAGGGAAGACCCCCATGAAATGGACAAAAATGAATGGCAACATATTCCCATTGGGCAAAACATATACATGATCACAAATACCACTCAAATGGATGGCAGTTCATTCAAATCTTATGGCAAGTGGCAAATGCCAAGTGTCATACAGAAAAAATCCCAAAGATGGCGAGCGTGCGCCACTGTAAATTTTCATATTGCAAATGGACATAAAGTCATAAAGTCAATTTTTTGTTGTTGTCAATAAAAATATTTAACAACCATTTGAACATATCTTTGTCTTATTTTATTGAGTTTGTCCATAAGGCCTATGTTTTGTCCATTTGCAATATATAGGAAGTCAAAACCATAGGAAGTCCAAAGTCAGTGAACCATGGCCAAATGGCCATACATAAGTATTGAAAGTGCGAAATCAGGATGTTATGTCCATTTCCCATATATGATCATAGGAAGTCAGTTTCTGAACCCAAAAGTCAGTGAACCATGTCCAAATGGCATAAGATATGTCCAAATGGCATTTATACTGACCAAATTATATATATCACTATGTTAAGCCCTGAATCAACCTAGAATGTCTGTTTGTCATGTTAGATGAGAGAGAAGTGGGACTCTGTCGTTTTTTAAAAGACGTTCAAAATTACCAAAATGTGCTCCTGGTAACCTGTTCCGATCACTGGGTGCACGGCTGTCCATTTGCAATGTCTTACAATGGTAATTTACCATCACGAATTTGACATGCTCTAATATACTGCAGATATAATATACTGCCCAATTGACTGGCCCATTGAACTCGGGATGGCCTGGCAGTAATAGAGCTCTAGGTCTGACGGTTATTTGATGGTGCGAACTCCGGTATCTATTGCAGGCTTTGTGTGTCTGTAAGCCCCACACTGTGTTACTCCATCCTTGCTGTGTGTGTGTGTGTGTGTGAGAGAGTTTTTCTTGGACATCTGATGGGAGAAATGACTGATTTACAGTTTATGAGGGGTGCCTAATCACACACAAAACGTTTTGGAAAGATGTGACCTTTTTAACTCTTTGAAACAGCCCCTATGACCCCAATGTAAGGCACTTCCTGTTGGCACAGGAAGCTTAAACTAAAAACATATCCTCCTTGGGGTAGGCTTTTACAGAATCCTGAGTTTCAAGTCTTTACGTTAAGAACTGACTGATTTACAAAGGGTTGAATGCAGTGTTTTTCACAAACTGCTGGTTTGGTATATCAAAACATTTTTAGGGTGAATTTAACCACTTCTGGTTGCTCCAGAAATCTTAGAATCAACACAGGTAGTCCTCATAGTGGCCTGATGGATTGTCATTGAAGACTGTTTTGATATGGCATTCATAACCCACATAGGTTTCAGATTGAAGTTAGGGGAGCAGGCAATGTATTCCTATGGGGAGAGATGTCGTTGTAAACTGTTAGATGAAAAGACCCTGTTTTCACTGTTAAGGGTTAATGCCACATGGTCAAGGTTTGCACAGATCAGGAGGACCTTAGGAATGTTCCTGTGATTGAATTGTCCTTATAACCCTAACGGTTCTTCCACTGTCACCCAAAAGCACCTGAAATTTAGGTCAGGCTTCATTTTGAGCCTACTTTTTTGCATGGTTGCTGCGGTCAGACAGAGCAAGCTACGGTCAAGTGGGGGCGTCTCCTTGAACTCGGCATGGCCTAGAGACTACGGTGATGCCATTTCCCAACACTTTTAGTGATAAATTCAATCTGTCATTTTGATGATGGTTCATCACTGTTTAAACTTATTGCAAATGGACAAAAGTCAGCGTCCATCAGTCAATAAGATATATATCTGACACCAAACTGATACAAACTGACACCAAACCCATTTTGTCCATCTCGTTTAGAAGCCAACTATCACATATTTCTTAAAACACGTGATTACGTTCTAGCTGCGGGTCCAGTTCCTCTAGGTCTGACGGCTATTTGATAGTTAACTGCGTTCGAACAATCTCTGGCTCTGTGTGTCTATTAGCCTCACACTGTGTCACTCCCAAGAGACTGTGTGTGTGTGTGTGATTTCAGAAAGTCACAGAAAATCACAGATATCACCTAGAGCTCCGAAACCCTCCTTAATGGATTCGTCTGAACACGCCGCAACAGGGTCTGTAAAATTTTGGAAAAAAACACCCACATTTCTTTAACCATCATGGTTGCTTCTTTTTTTCAACACGCAGTAGGATCATGTACTTTGACGTGAAGCGTTCAAATTAGTGCTCTATTACCGTTTTTGACCTTTAATCCCAAAATATGGGCTTTAATTCAAAAAGCGTTGAGGCCTCGACGCCATCTTGTTTCTGAATTTGTTCAACATTTTGTTAAAAATCACGCAAAATTTCAACGTCCTGCTACTCATGCCAGGAATATAGTATATGCATATGATTAGTATGTGTGGATAGAAAACACTCTGACGTTTCTAAAACGGGTTAAATCATGTCTGTGACTATAACAGAACGTGTGTTGCAGGCAAAATCCCAAGAAAAACCTGTTCACAAAAAAATAAAAAAGTATCCATCCGCCAGTCTCTGTATTGTCTATGGCAAGGGAAAATAGATAGCGGCCAGTTTACAGTTCCTACAGCTTCCACACGATGTCGCCAGTACTGGCAATTGGGTTGAAGTTAATCCTTGGTGAAATGAGAAATAGGCACTTCCTGTCATCCAGTACACAGGAGGAAGTTTATGGAAGAGAGAATATGGACCATGATTTCAAGAGTAGCTGCTATTGAATACAGATCGCCCCGTGAAACAATTTGATCGATTATTAACGTTTACAAATACCTAAAGTTGGGTTACAAAAGTAGTATGAAGTGTTTTGTCAAAGTTTATAGGCAACTTTTTTAATTTTAAAAAATGGCGTTGCGTTTTGGAAAGCAGTTCAGACGGGCTATATAAATGTACATTTTGGGTATACGGATTTAATCTAAAAAAAGACCCAATTGTGATGTTTATGGGACATATTGGAGTGCCAACAAAGAAGCTCGTCAAAGGTAATGAATGTTTTATATTTTATTTCTGCGTTTTGTGTAGCGCCGGCTACGCTAATTCTTTTGTTTACGTCTTTAACCCGGGAATTGCGGGGGGGGTGCATGCTATCAGATAATAGCTTCTCATGCTTTCGCCGAAAAGCATTTTAAAAATCTGACATGTTGGCTAGATTCACAACGAGTGTAGCTTTAATTGAGTACCCTGCATGTGTGTTTTAATGGAAGTTTGAGTTTTATCGAGTACGATTAGCATTTGGCGTTGCACATGTACATTTCAATTATACAGGAAATGCCATCGGCGAACCTTATGTAGGAAAGCAAAGGCTAGCTTTTTCAAACAGAAATTTGCACCCTGAAAAGTCCATGGAGAATAAGAGCACCTCCTCCCAGCTGCCCACTGCACTGAGGCTATGAAATACTGTCACCACCGATAAATCCCAGATAATTGATAATTTCAATAAGCATTTTCCTACGGCTGGCCACATGCTTTCCACCTGGCTACCCTTACCCCGGTCAACAGCTCCGCACCCCCCAACAATAACTTGCCTAAGCCTCCCCATTTCTCCTTCACCCAAATCCAGATAGCTGATGTTCTGAAGAGCTGCATAATCTGCACCCCTACAAATCAGCTGGGCTAGACAATCTGGACACTCTCTGGACCCAAACTGTTACAAACCTATATCTATCCTACCCTGCCTTTCTAAGGTCTTCGAAAGCCAAGTTAACAAACAGATAACCAAACATCCGCTATGCAATCTGGTTTCCGAGCTGGTCATGGGTGCACCTCAGCCATGCTCAAAGTCCTAAACGATATCATAACCGCTATCGATCAAATACAATACTGTGCAGCCGTATTCATCAACCTGGCTAAATCTCCACATTCTTATCGGCAGACTCAACAGCCTTGGTTTCTCAAATGACTGCCTCGCCTGGTTCACCAACTACTTCTCAGACAGAGTTCAGTGTGTCAAATCGGAGGGCCTGTTGTCCGGACCTCTGGCAGTCTCTATGGGGCTGCCACAGTGTTAAATTCTCGGGCTGACTCTTTTCTCTGTATATATCAATGATGTTGCTCTTGCTGCTGGTAATTCTCTGATCCACCTCCATGCAAATGACACCATTCTGTATACTTCTGGCCCTTCTTTGGACACTGTATTGACTAACCTCCAGACGAGCTTCAATGCCATACAACCCTCCTTCCGTGGTCTCCAACTGCTCTTAAACACAAGTAAAACTAAATGCATGCTCTTTAACTGATCTCTGCCCCCCGTCTAGCATCACTACTATGGACGGTTCTGACTTGGAATATGTGGACAACTACAAATACCTTGGTGTGTGCTTAGACTGTAAACTCTCCTCCCAAACTCATATTAAGCATCTCCAATCCAAAATTAAATCTAGAATCAGCTTCCTATTTCGCAACAAAGCCTCCTTCACTCATGCTGCCAAACATACCCTCGTAAAACTGACTATCCTACTGATCCTTGACTTTGGCGATGTCATTTACAAAATAGCCTCCAACACTCTACTTAGCAATTTGGATGCAGTCTATCACAGTGCCATCTGTTTTGTCACCAAAGCCCCATATACTACCCATCACTGCGACCTGTATGCGCTCGTTGGCTGGCCCTCGCTTCATATTCGTCACCAAACCCACTGGTTCCAGGTCATCTATAAGTCTTTGCTAGGTAAAGCCCCGCCTTATCTCAGCTCACTGGTCACCATAGCAGCACTCCAGCAGGTATATTTCACTGGTCACCCACAAAGCCAATTTATTTTGTTGCTGACTACAACCAAAACATCTGATCATATTACTCCAGTGCTAGCCTCTCTACATTGGCTTCCTGTTAAGGCTAGGGCTGATTCCACGGTTTTACTGCTAACCTACAAAGCATTACATGGCCTTGCTCCTACCTATCTCCGATATGGTCCTGCTGTACATACCTACATGTACGGTACGGTCACAAGATGCAGGCCTCCTTGTTGTCCCTCGAATTTCTAAGCAAACAGCTAGAGGCAGGACTTTCTCCTATAGAGCTACATTTTAATCGAATGCTCTGCCTATCCATGTGAGAGACACAGACTCGGTCTTGACCTTTTAAAGTCTTTACTGAAGACTCATCTCTTCAGTAGATCCTATGATTGAGTGTAGTCTGGCCCAGGGGTGCGAAGATGAACGTCAAGGTACAGGAGCGACAAACTGCCCTTCCTGTCTCTGCCTGGCCGGCTCCACTCTCTCCACTAGGATTTAATAGATTATATAATGGATTACAATGCCACAAAAGGAGGGGTGGACAATTTAGACAAGCTGGTGACTGGCTACAGCTGCAAAAGAAGAACCCTACGCTGGCCACTTGTGATATTCTTCAACATCTTGGACATCTCTGCATACAATGTGTTTGTCATCTGGATGGCGTTGAACCTAGATTGGAATAGAGGGAAGCTCCAGAGGAAACAGCTTTTTCTTGAGGAGCTGGGCAAGGCATTGGGAAGACCTCAAATCCAGAGGAGGCAACATATCCCAAGGACCCCAGCTTCTGCAATCATCCTGAGGAGGATTCAGTAAGAGGATGCTGGTGCCTGATTCTCCTGACCCACAGAACCAACCACTCCAATACCGGTAGTAGGTGTGAGTGATGTTGTTGCAAGTGTGTGTGTCTGACTCTCCTACCTTGGCCTGCTGTAACTATCTATGTGAGAGAGTGAGATGTTAGTAAAATTCCTGAACTAAGTGTTTTCATCATTCTAGATTGCAGCCGGTAGCAACAAGAAGAAGCGCTGCGATGTGTGTGGACCCAAGAAGGACAGGAAGACACAGGAAACATGCATCATGTGCAAGAAATACATTTGCAACACACACACAATAAAACTCTGTCCCTCATGTGGTGTGTAGACCGGCCTAAATTTGTGTTCAATGGAGATAATTTATAATTTCCATAAAACACTTCATGTAAAATTTGTCCTTACAATTTGTTCAGTTCAATGCAATAAACATCAGCAGTGATGAAAACCTTGTTTAATTTATACTTGTTTAAGATAAACATGATTAATTCCACACATCTTGATTATAATTGATTATTGTTTACAAAAAGAACATGTTATCAATAAAAACAAACTAATATAGCTTTTATTGATAAATGTGATCTAGCAGGGTTAAATATTAACCATGTATGCACTATATAACATGTAATTACTATATAAGTCAACATCTAAGTATTAAGTATGATCATTTTTACGTAAACTGTTATGGCTGTAAGGTTTTAAAAACCCAATGATATAGTGGGTCCATCAGACCTGCGAACATTAATTGAATAACAAAAACAAGAACACCGCACAAGGGTTAAGGTCTACCCCGTTTTGCGGGGGCCTTGTAAATTCATTACCATCATTCACGTTGGCAAAGGCTACAGCCTGTTCCCAGTCCCACTACCCCCTTTATAAATAGGATGGGCATTCACCTAATTATGAACCAAGATGCTCCAACATAATTCTTCATTAAGCCGTATTGTGATAAAGGCGAGATAGCAGGACAAAACTGCTCCTTTAAGGAAAAGAAGCCCTTTGTAATGAGGTGATTAATGGAGTTGGGGAAGTGGACGCAATTGCCTGGCCCATTCCTCCCAGCTGGAATGCAGTGGTTCTCCGGGAGGCTGACCGTCAGTTCAGGCTGATCTGAGCACAGCTCCCTTTTATAGTGGCTCTTTGAGGAATACCATTGAATTCTCCATGTCCTATGTTACAGTATGATGTGCAGGTGTGGTATATATGGATTAAATCCCCCAACAGTTTTGATGGCCCCCTGTTATGACCTACAGTGTTGTTGAACAATGTGTTGTCATGGCTGTCATCCTTTATTGCAACATAGTATGTATTTCAAGGCTTTGCTGTTGTGTATTTGTGTCTGGAGAAACTGCAACAATTTCATATCCCCACTTCCCTGGTCAAGCTGGACACATTTTTGTCAATGCTCTCCGGCAAAGACAGCTGGGTAAGGCTGGCACATCAGCACAGCCAGAGTCCACTGTGGGATGCCAGTTTGTCGTGACTCAGAGAAAGGGCACAAGGTGTGGGAGGGAAGAGGAGAAGAGGGCAGAACCTGTCAGATGGCCAACAGGCTCCAGTTGAGATGGGCAGTTTCGCCTCACTAGCCTGTGGAGCCATCAGCGCACTGCGTTATCCATGTGGCTAGGGCCACACATGCACATGCACACGCACACGGACACGCGAACATGCACACATAGACACACACATACTGCTCAGATGCGGCTGCCTGGAGCATTGAATTGTGTGTGTGTGTGTGTGTGTGTGTGTGCGTGCGTGCGTGCGTACGTGCGTGCGTGCCTGCCTGCCTGCCCAGCTAACAACATACGTTCCCACGACTTTAAAGAACATTCCCATTAGGTCATTAACTAATATCTAGTAATGTTTCCAAGAGACCATTCTAGGAGCGTTTCAGGGGAACGTTGCAAGGACATTCATGTGTCCAGTTTTCTGTTGATTAGGAGAATCTTCCATCAACTTCCCACCAAACATACATGGAACATGGTTGCCATGTTCTCAGAACATACGATATTAATATTCTAGACACGTTAAATGAAAACTTTGCAAAAACATTAATGTGTCCAGCTCCCGAGTGGGGCAGGGGTCTAGGGCACTGCATCTCAGTGCAAGAGGCGTCACTACAGTCCCTGGTTTGAATCCAGGCTGTATCGGCCTTGACTGGGAATCCCATAGGGCGGTGCACAATTGGCCCAGAGTCGTCTGGGGTAGACAGTCATTGTAAATAACAATTTGTTCTAAACTGACTTGCCTAGTTAAATAAATAAATGACAATATATATGTACTCAGTTGGTTAGGAGAACATTCCATCAACATCCCACGAAACATACATAGAACATGGTTGCAAAGTTCTCAGAACATCAGATATTAATGTTCTAGACACGTACTCATGAAACATGTCTAGGACATTAATATTGTATATTCTGAGAACATGGCAACGATGTTCTGTGTATATTTGGTGGGACGTTGATGGAATATTCTCCTAACCCTCAGACAACTGGGCACATGAATGTTCTTTCAACGTCCCATTAAACGCATCTAGAACATTAATGTTGTATATTCTGAAAATATTGTAACCATGTTCTGTCCTCTTAAGGATTCGCCCCTTTTTTTCAATTTTCGACTAAAATGACATTCCCAAATCTAACTGCCTGTAGCTCAGGCCCTGAAGCAAGAATATACATATCTCATATTCTTGGTAGCATTGGAAAGAAAAACACTTTGAAATTTGTGGAAATGTGACAGGAATGTAGGAGAATATAACACAATAGATCTGGTAAAAGATAATACAAAGACGAAACCAACCGTTCTTTTGTATATTTTTTTGTACCATCATCGTTGAAATGCAAGAGAAAGGCAATAATGTATTATTCCAGCCCAAGTGTAATTTAGATTTTGGCCACTAGATGGCAGCAGTGTATGTGCAAAGTGTTTAGACTGATCCAATGAATCATTGCATTTCTGTAAAAATATATATCAAGACTGCCCAAATGTGACTAAATTGTTTATTAATAACTTCTCATGTTCCAAATTGTGCACTATCCTCAAATAATAGCATGGTATTCGTTCACTGTAACAGTTACTGTAAATTGGACAGTGCAGTTAGATTAACAAGAATTTAGGCTTTCTGCCAATATCAGATATGTCTATGCCCTGGGAAATGTTCTTGTTACTTACAACCTCATGCAAATCGCATTAGCTCAACCGTCCCGTAGATGGGACACCGATCCCGAAGAAGATCTATATCAATTCTGTTTGACAGTAAAGGAATATTCTCCCAACTTTAACACCAAAATATGTCAAAAAGGTTCTTAGAAGGTTTTTAGCTAACATAGATCAAATGTTTGCCTAACTAACGTAAAACTGGATACTCAAACAATAGGGCAACATTACAAAAATGTTCTCTATCCCCAGAATTGTTACCTGGGTGCCTGCCTGCCTGCCAGAGCCCGGGGTCAAACAGCCCAAGGACACGTGTGGTGGCTACGCTGGCTATGCTGTCCCCAGCAGGCATATGTTCCCAGCCTCGGCAGCCCTGTGTCTGAAAGTTAAAGGGTCGCTGGCGCTGCTGCATTTTAATCTCCTAAATGGGACATCTCTAAATGCTATTATCTTCCATCTGCTGGTCCCCTATACTCAGGGAGGCTGGCAGGCGCTTCCTCTCTCCCTCTCTCTCTGAAAGTCATGACATGACTGAATAGTATACAACCGGTGCCTCATGCCCCATATCAATTTCCCATACCCAGACACACCCAGTACAGTACAGTATACAGCACACATTCTTAACGCTTGAATATATGATCCCATCTTTGTATGTGCCAAGGTTCTGCGGGAATTGCTAGATCAAAGAGGTGAATGCTAGAAGGTGGATAGGGCAATAGGTCTGTTGTTGTATCTAGAGATAACTAGCGCTCACGGTTTGAGTTTACCCTCACTCCTCACAGGTATAGACATGGATTGTTTTTTGGAATTTTCTCACACATGCACATGCACACGCGCACGCACATGCACAAACACACACGCTGACTGTGCGGTAGATTCTGGTAGATTCTGCTCTGTCTGTCGTAGGGGCTTGTGAGCAATCTTCTCTTTGGATTCAGTGTGGATCTCATTCCAGGGGGTGGAATTAAACCTGACTATAGCCTAATCCCTGCGTAATTCCCTCTGTCCCATTTTATGGAGCTGGGTAGGGGTGAGGTGACTGCCCAGCAGTGAATCTGCAGAACTGCACACAAAGAGAGAGAGACCGAAATGACCCCTCCATTTACAATACCCAAATGCGGGACAATAGGATGATTTTGAGGGACATTCCTTTTTTTTGAGGTGAGGTGGCGGGGGGATGGGCAGCTCCGACATATGAAATGCATCCTCCAATTGCAACTGCCTATGCACAGACATATTGTCTCAATAATATGTTCTATTGTTAATACAGTGGGGCAAAAAAGTATTCAGTCAGCCACCAATTGTGCAAGTTCTCCCACTTAAAAAGATTAGAGAGGCCTGTAATTTTCACCATAGGTACACTTCAACTATGACAGACAAAATGAGAAAAAAAATCCAGAAAATCACAATGTAGGATTTTTAATGAATTTATTTGCAAATGATGGTGGAAAATAAGTATTTGGTCAATAAAAAAAGTTTATCTCAATACTTTATATACCCTTTGCTCTAGAGGAGATCTGCATGGAGGAATAGGCCAAAATACCAGCAACAGTGTGTGAAAACCTTGTGAAGACTTACAGAAAACGTTTGACCTCTGTCATTGCCAACAAAGGGTATATAACAAAGTATTGAGATAAACTTTTGTGCTCGTCAGCAACTCTACACCCCTGCTCCCACCGCACGAAACGAGCTAATTGAAGCGCACCTAGCCTACTCTTTTGCCTTGTGCAACATTTGGTGATGCAGAAACGAGACCACCTGTGGGATTGTTTTATGAAAATATGGGAATATTTGGCCATGGGAACATTTCTGGTTGGTCTAAAACAGTTGTGTTTAACGTCCCCAGTACCACGTACTAACTTCAAGAGACAGGAGTTAGACAGGTTGAGACAGGTTGGAATGTCTGACTCTTTTCCAAAATGAGTGGTGCTTGAATTTGTTGATCAAATGCGGGACATGATTGTTTGGTTGTCCCGCACAACCCTATTCATAACCCAAAAAAGGGATCAAGGTCATTTATTAGTCAGTTGGTTTACAGGGAAATGATCCTATTGCCCATAAAACTGCCCCGAGTCCTCATCAAGTTGTGTCTCGCTAAGCCCTGTTGAAACCGTTGCTATTGGAGTAGCACTAATCAGTTTAGCACACTGTAAATATGCAAATCATATTTGATGATTAATTGACCTCTCGGTTGTGCTGCCAAGCCTAGAGGCCCTGTACACATTAAAAAAAAAACAGCTCAAATGTCAACAATGGAATTTGGAAATAAGTTATTATTTTAGAATGTGAAATAGATTGTTTCTCATACTTACATTCATGTTCCTGAATATGACAAATTGATTTGCCGGAAACGGGGAGTTGCGAATCCACTAGACAATTTTTGCAAACACGCACTCCATTGTAATTGAAGTCCTGTGGCTCGAGGGGATGTTCCTTCTCCAGACCTAATTTGTTCTCTTAACAGCGTTGATTTTCATTCGGTCAATAAAACACAGCTAAATCATCATTTTTGGTTGTTGTTGCTCTGAGTGGGGAGAACGAACAGGAGTGACTATTCAATATTAAGCATGGGAAGTGCCAAGATGTTTGGGCGCGATAAGAGCGCTCATAATGTTTGCTGGTGATGCCCTTAATGCGCTGTTACTCCCGTGGCAGGACTGGGAGAGCGTGCTATGCCACCGAAGCATGTTTCAACTGAAGTGGGAAAAATCCATTATGTTTCTGTATAACCAGTGAAATTGGCTCTGCTCTTTCGTGTTTCATGTCCATAGGATATTTTTCCTCCTCTCGTTTTTTTCTTCTTTCTTTCATGATGTCAAACTCTTCTCCTAGACTTTCAGCTTGAAGGCTCTGGCAGCCTTCTATCCTCTTTCCTCTCTTCCTCCCATTTTTCTCGCTCCATCCATTCACTCTGCCAGCAGGAGGGCCACGATTTCATGAACTTGGTTCGATGCTCGACTCCAGGGGCACAAAAATTGCTCCATGAAAACGTATGCCTCTATAGTTCCACTGAACCACAGAGGCATACGTTTATTAAGTGCGGTTTATGAATTATATTCATCCACTCTCAACAGTAGGTGAATGACCTTTTTGGAGGATCAAAACTTTCTGGTCGACGAACAAAACTGGTTTTCGTAAATCCAGAGCCTGTATGGTTCATATCTTCTCGGTCTGTACAATAATTAGAAGTAGATTACAAGAGGAGAAGTCTACTTTTGCATGTTTAAGTGATTTCCAGAAAGCTTTTGATTTTGTAAATAGGGATGTTTTAGCCTATAGTTTGTTAAAGACAGGGGTTGATGGGAAATGTTATCATGCAATCCAGTCTCTTTACAAAATACCAATTGCTTGCGTGCGTGTTAATGAATATCTTACAGACTGGTTTCACACACCCTCGGGTGTTAAACAAGGAGACGCCTTATCACCGACTCTGCTCTGTTTTTAAGTGATTTGGCAAACAGTAAACAGTAACATTTTGGAGTAAGATATGATGACGAAATGCTAAGTAACCTTTTATATGCTGATGATATTATTTTGATGGCAGAAACGGAACAAGACCTGCAGAACATGTTATTATGTGCAGTCAATTGGTGTAAAAGATGGAGACTCACGATTAACCGGACAAGAACACAGAATGCATTTGAGAAAAGCAGCTACTAAGAGAAGTGTTTTTCAGTTTTTGTTAAACTGAAGAAGACATTCTTGAATTTACTAGCAATTAGGAATATTTTGGTATTTTTATTGATGAACATATTACCTTTCTATATGGAACATCTGCCCGGCTCAGCAAGTAGAGCTCTTAGGGGAGTTATAGGGAAAACAGAAACACTCAAATAGATTGGTTATGCTACGTATTCCAAACGGTGTCAGACATGCGTGTGTCCTGTTCTGTACTATTCAGCAAGAGTGTGGGGTGCCGTTAGGTGTCTTAAAAACGAACATGTCCATAGCAGAGCAGTACGTTACTTTTTAGGTGTACACAAGTTTGCACCTGTTCTTGCAATAACTGGGGACATGGGCTGGGAACCCTGTGAGGTGAGATGGAAGGCGTGTATGGTGAGACTTTGGAATAGACTGTGGGATATGACAACTACCAGAATAGCTAGTAAAGTTTTTCAATGGGATCTATCCATAGGGGGAGCCTGAGCAACTGAAATGTCCGACCTTTTTCAACAGTCTAACTGTGAACATCTGTACGAAAAACCAAATTAAGGGAGACATAGATATGATTTTTTTTTAAACTGTTGATGCAATATGAAGAAAAAAAATGGGTGGAGGAGATTAATCATAAAACCCAAATTGAGAACCTTTTCTTTGATTAAGGGTGAATTTGTGTGTAAGATATATATAATCTATAACCTACCTAAAAGCAAGAGAGGACCAAGCACACCCCCATTCTCATCAACGGGGCTGTAGTGGAGCAGGTTGAGAGCTTCAAGTTCCTTGGTGTCCACCTCACCAGCAAACTAGAATGGTCCAAACACACCAAGACAGTCGTGAAGAGGGCACAACAAAACCTATTCCCCCTCAGGAGACTGAAAAGATTTGGCATGGGTCCTCAGATCCTCAAAAGGTTCTACAGCTGCAACATCGAGAGCAACTGCTCGGCCTCTGACCTCAAGGCACTACAGAGGGTAGTGCGTACGGCCCAGTACAACACTGGGGCTAAGCTACCTGCCATCCAGGACCTCTACACTAGGCGGTGTCAGAGGAAGGCCCTACAAATTGTCAAGGACCCCAGCTACCCCAGTCATAGACTGTTCTCTCTGCTACCGCATGCCACGTCTAGCAACAAAAGGCTTCTCAACAGCTTTAACTCCCAAGCCATAAGACTCCTGAACAGGTAATCAAATGGCTACCCGGACTATTTGCATTGTGCCTCCCCCCACCCCCACCAACTCCCTCTTTTATGCTGCTGCTACTCTCTGTTTATCATCTATGCAAAGTCACTTTAACAATACTTTCATGTACATATTACCTCAATTAGCCCGACTAACTGGTGCCCCCGCACATTGACTCTGTACCGCTACCACCTGTATATAGTCACGCTACTGTTATTTTCACTGTCATTTTACTTTTTATTTCTTTACTTATCTATTGTTTACCTAATATCTATTTTTTTCTTTAAAAATTGCACTGTTGGTTAGGGCTTGTAAGTGAGCATTTCACTGTAAGGCTTGTTGTATTCGGCACACGTGGCAAATACACGTTGATTTGATTTGAGATCACCATGTGAACAGGTAGGATCAGGGATATTGTCTCTGCGTATTGAAACAGGTAAGATCAGGGATATCGTCTCTGCGTATTGAAACAGGTAGGATCAGGGATATTGTCTCTGCGTATTGAAACAGGTAAGATCAGGGATATTGTCTCTGCGTATTGAAACAGGTAAGATCAGGGATATTGTCTCTGCGTATTGAAACAGGTAAGATCAGGGATATCGTCTCTGCGTATTGAAACAGGTAAGATCAGGGATATCGTCTCTGCGTATTGAAACAGGTCGGTATATGGTGGTGAAATGGAAGAGGAAAGACTATGTAACTATTGTGACCTCGGAGAAATAGGGAATGCAACTAATTTTATCCTCTATTGCCCGTTCTACCACGACATACGCTTGATATTATTCCAGAAAGCACACCAGATATACCCTGGCATTATGTGGCTGAGCGATGAGGAGGAACTTAAATGTTTTTTTGCCCATTGTGTATTTCCATTTGCAGAATATTTAGATAAAGCCTGCAATGAAAGAATAAGAGCTACCTATAATTCAATTGTAAAAAAATGTAGCTTCTATGTGGTAAATAGTACATGTGTATATAGATTGTGTGTAGGCTTGTCTCCCATTTGAATCATCTCTTTGTGCCAGTCTGGGTTCAAATGTCTTCTGTTTCTTTTTGTTTGTTTGTTTGTTTGTATGTATGTGTGTATGTGTGTGTGTATGTATGTATGTACAGTGTGTGTGTGTGTGTGTATACAGTGTGTGTGTGTGTGTGTATACAGTGTGTGTGTGTGTGTATACAGTGTGTCTATGTATGTATATTATTTTACTGCTCTAGGGATATAATTCATGTTTGAATAACCTTGTTTATTATTATTTTGAGATTTTTTACCTCCATTTTTTCTCTCTTTGTGCGATGCACAATGCAGAGAACACCAGAAGAAGAATTATCATTGAATTACGACAGTGAATCATTGTAATGTTTGTTTATGTGTCAATTAATCCTATAAGGGATGGGTTGCCAATTGACGATTTGACATGAAAATTACCTTTAATTAATTTATAAGCTTCAAATGACAGTTTCTTGGACCTCAGGCCTATGACCACCTTTTACACCCCTCCTTATACACGCACACACACACACACACACACACACACACACACACACACACACACACACACACACTCTTCCAATCAGTGTCAGTTAGTGAAAGGGTCACATTGGTTAAACATAATCTGTGTGTTAATTGCAACCAGATGACGTGTCCATTCCGGCTGGCTGGAGGCACTCTTCCCCTCTACCCCTCTCTCCTGTCAACTCTACCACTCCCCCATTTGTTCAGAGAGCAGCCTTTTAAATAACTTTAGGCGTCTGGTTGCCTTTTTGACCCAGCGATCAGCTTTATCCCAAGTCGGTCGATAATTAGATCATTTAAAAGTTTTGCCCAAGTTACGCCCTGCTCCTGCCTGGCAACACATGTACTTGTGCTGTGAGATGTGAGTGCACTCAACGCCTGCAGTGGAGACATAAAATCCCAACACAGAATGGCCATTTTGTTTCTCCCTCTGCAGGAGTAACTGAAAGTATACACGTTTTCATTACATACTGGCTGCGTCCGAAATGCCACCCTATTCCTAAATGGCACCTATTCCTATAGTGCACTACATTCTCCCAAAGGGTCATACTGTAGTCCAAAGTAGTGCACTATTTAGGGAATAGTGCACTAGTTTTTTCCAGAATGCCATTTCAGATGCAACTGTAGGCTTCAATGTGTTTAGGTCCACAGTCATTTAATTTCCTTCCTTTTAATGGATTCAGCAGTAAAGTCAGTTTTTACCTGGCTCCAGGCGGCAGGTCATTCCTTCATCAGCCATACAACAGCAGCCAAGCCCTTTTCCCTTGGTTGAACTCTCCACTTGCTCATTTAGCTCGCAGAAATACTACAAGAAAAACCAGAGGACCTTATTGACGTCCTGGATTACATGTTATTGACTGAACCATTCTCCATTAGTCAGAGTGCCTACTCGAGCGTGTCTCGGAATAAGCACCTACCGTCACCTCTCCAAGATGTGACCCGTCATTCATAGACACACGGCCGCGTCGGTTGCTGACCTGAGGAACAGGGAATGATGGAACAGGGGCGGTGTGTTGTGGGAAGCGGCCCCTTTGGGTTCGTTTATGTACTGCCAAAGTGAGTGAGTCATGGTTCTAGGGCATGGTGCTCGGTGCTCAATCCTACGTGGTGATTGATAAGCACCAGGAAAGATTGCTCATCCGCTCTTTATTTATACACCCAACCCCACCCTCCCTTCCCGGCTCCTTCTGATGATGTACGGAGTGTTCCCAAGACTTTGACTTGAGTAATAATCCTGACTTCAACCTATTTTTATGTTTTATCAATCTCCTCGCGCCTCACTATACTCCCGTCCTCCCATCTTCCCTCAAGCATTCACCATGGGTGGCCATTGCTATTTTTATTTCCTCTTTCAGTCTGTTGTTTGTCTTGCAAAGCCCTTCATCATTGTCTAACACGATTGACTTACAACCACCATTTGCATCTGGAAACCACACAATCAAGCAAATAAATAAATAGAATGTGACAGAAGTCGCCCTGTTCCTCTTGTGTACTCGCTCTGTGATTACGCCATCATGAGAACTGTAATACTGTTGAAAGTGAAGGGTGGCTGATTGCCCAATGTTGTACTGGAGATGCTGAATGGTAATTTCCTGCTCAGTAGGGTTTGTTCTTAGTGATTCAATTATTATTTTCTTCTTGGGATTTCAAGATGTTGAATACACTCTGTGCTCAATGAGTGCAAACTGCCTCAGATGTTGTCTTATATTTTCATGGAATCATTGCAGTGAGATTTTGATATTTTGGGGGGGGGTGCTAGCTGCCACAGCCTTTTCTGTGAGTGACGTGCAGTCAGGTAGACAGGGAAGCCAGTACTTACCCTGTGATAATCGAATAAAATGTTATGTCACGCCTACTCCTGTGCTTGACGTGGCCAGTATATTACGCACACCTGTACCCCATCAGCACACTTTTATTTGGCCCTCAGTTGAGTTCAGTCATTAGATAGTATTGTTTTCTCTCACCTTCAGTACGCTTCTCATGTTTGTTCATCTGTATCGGTTAATTATTCAACTCAATTTCTGCACCTGCTTCCTGACTCCCGGCGTATAGTTACAAAAGACTACTTCAACAAATGGAAGCAGCAGAAAATCCAGACATCTCCCAGAGGGTCGGCGAACAGGGAGACCTAATCCGCCATCACCACAACCAACTGGTGCAACTGGGTACGGCTATGGATGAGGTGCTCCGTATTCTCCAACACCTCGACATCATCCGAGGGGGCGTCACCTCCAACCATCGGAAGGACCCTTTACCACGAATCGTTCCAGCGAACCAGAGTGGCTGTTGACCTGGGCACACACATCCCTCGCTGCTGGACACCCAGGTATCACCCTCGCTATCCATTCCCTCTCCAAGAAGTACTGGTGGCCCACCTTGGCGCAGGACGTCGCCCACTATGTCAACTCATGTTCAGTATGTACCCAATCCAAATCTCCCCAGTACACTCCTGCAGGGAAGCTACTTCCCCTTCCCATGCGTCAGTGACCTTGGTCACATCTATCAATAGACTTTGTAACTCCCTTTCTGGCTATTGTTGACAGATTCTCTAAATCCTGCCGTTTTATCCTTCTCTTTGGTCTACCTACCACTCTCCGGGTCGCCGAGGCACTATTCCAGCAGGACTTCCGGTACTTCCGTAGGACATCGTAGGACCGTGGTCCCCAGCTCACATCATGGGTCTTGAAAGACTTTTATGGAGAAGCTGGGGGTCAAAGTCAGCCTCACATCCCGGTACCAGACTCAATCCAATGGGCAGGTGGAGAGGACCAACCAGGAGCTGGGGAGGTTCCTAACGAGTCACTGCCAGGACCGGCAGAGGGAGTGGGACCGGTTCCTTCTCTGGGCGGAATACGCCCTGAACTCACTTCGACACACCTCCACTGGGCTAGCATCCTGGGATATCAGCTGGCTCTGGCTCTCTGGACTCCTAGCCAGACCAAGGCTCCTGCAGTGGACGAGTGGTTCCAGCGCACAGGGGAGGTGTGGAACGCCGCCCACTTGAGGCTCCAGCGGGCCGTCCGACGCCTTCAGACGGATGAGGCGGACAGCCACCGCAGTGAGGCTCCCGTGTTCCATCCTGGTGATCACTTCATTTTTTAATCTCAGTTTTCTCTCCATTTCAGAAGCAGCGATGCATAGTAGGTTGTTTCAATCTCAGAGGATAGATGCTTCTCGCTCTGCATTTGATTCGTACTGTGTAGGAAAACATGTCAATGCCCTGCTTCGTGCCTTACTCTCCACTCCAACTACCTGTTGATCCAACCTCCTGCTGTTTGGGTAAGGGTGTCACGTCACGTCACGTGACTATACTGTAGATAATCCCCAGCCAGCCTTATCAAGATGGAAAATGACAGCCCCTCTGTGATACCTCCATGTTCAGCTCAAATTCTCATGCACACCATCTGATCTACATAATTGCGTGGCGCAGGCTCTGGCTCCTTGGGGATGTTTCCAACAACCCCTTGTATCCAACTGCCTTGTTTCCGCACATTCTCGCTTGTCAATCTTCGATGCATGTCTGCTACAGGGATCATGGATGCTTGCACTACCTTTGTTAATGCATAAAAGGAGCGAGAGAGTGGCGCCCAGTCCAATTGCGTTATAGAATGAAAAGCAATGCCTTTTTCCTGAGGACGACAGGGATAGAGAGCAGTTGTGTTTGCAAAGACCATTGCTTTACATTCACATTATTTCATCCTTCTACAGTGCTAAAACCACTTCTGCATACCTCAAGTAAATGCCCGCTCTTTGACTGAGTATCCTCTCAGCTTTGTTTCCTTTGGGTGCTATGATGGGTTAGGATACCCAGAAGACACAATACTTCAGAACAGGTGGTGAAACGTGACGACTTTTCCCTGCATGCGGAAATGCTCTTGAAAGCCCCTGTGGTACTGTCGACGTTATCATAAGTACCTGCAGAGTATGAGTCCTTTGTGTCCTTATAAATATTACAAGTCTCCTATGGACACAAACTACATAGGCGATAAAAGGCATCCCTTCTGCACACATCGAAAAACGGAGGGGGAGAACAGAGGAGCGTGAGGAGCGGAGGGAGGTCATAAACTTCTCAGTGGACTGAATCCCCCCCTCGATCATTTCTTTCCTCTCCTTTCTGCCACTGCTCCTGGAAGTGGCCAGTCAGCAGAAAGGGATGGCTTTGTGTTGGAGAGCGGGGGAGGGGGCTACAGAAAAACTGTCTTGTCTGAAATAAGTTCCTGCTCCTCTACTCAGCAGTTGACAGATACAAGGCAGGCAGGGAATGAATAGTGTGTTTCTGTACAGGCCATAACCCCCGCCTCCACCACACACACACACACACACACACACACACACACACACACACACACACACACACACAATGTAGCAGCGCAAGCTGTCACGAACCGGCTCGAAGCCCGTAACAAAAAGGCAGACAATGTGGAGATCAAATATATTTAAGAACTGAAGTAACCTATACACAAGAAACAATTGGTGTATGTAGTCAGTGGTGTAAGTGAGTGGTTGCGTGCATAGATGTGATAATGAGGGATGTTGAAAGGTGCCAATGTAAACAAAGGAAATGGACACAAAAATGCCACAACTAAAATCAAACGGTGTGACTGCATGGAGAGAGTCTCCTCAACGAATGGGGAAAAGGACTATTTATCCCGGGAACACACCCAAATCAAATTTGTATTTTGTCACATACACATGTTTAGCAGATGTTAATGCGAGTGTGGTGAAATGCTTGGCAAGTAGCGAAATGCCCAGGTGTGTGCCATATCGCTCCCAGCTCCGCCCACTGACATCCTAATAAGGAAAACAAGAGCAAAGAGAAAGAATTACCTCAGACAGAGTGGGAGGGTCGTCACAAAGCCATATTACAACCTACGTGTTGTGATATTTGCGCTGTTTGCTCTGTAAACAGTTCTTATGTTAGTTCTTATGCCTTGCCACCGTGATATATAAGCCCAAAGGCCAAGACAATAAGAAGAGACAGTGGCGGAATATATTCAACCACACTGCTGGAGAGCACTATTCCAGCACTATTTCAACATCATCAAATCACCTAAACTTAGTCTAATACAGTGACAACTAAAAGATACAAAAAACTATTTAGTTCAATTAACTAAATAAGCTAAATATGTTGTTGTCCATGTTTCTGACTTCTGTGTGCATATGTGTGTGTGTGCGTGCATGAAAGTTTGTGCAAGTAGAAAAGAAACATGTTGACTCGGCCTACTTGTAGAGAAACGCCAATGCCATCCTCTTCTCTTTCATGTTGACTTAGTCTATTACTCTGTCATACAGTGCACACTTTAAGGCTACCTGGCTAAAATGCTAGCCTAACTTCCTTTCACAGGCTAGTTAACATTAACCTTCTACATCTAGCTACATATTGAACGTCCATCCTCTCAGGCCAGGGGCACAATGTATGAATTAATGATAGGATCAGAATCACCGTTATAATCACTTTTGCGTTGTCCTGTTGAAAGATGAACCTTCACCCCAGTCCGAGGTCCTGAGCACTCTGGAGCAGGTTATCATCAATGATCTCTCTGTACTTTGTTCCGTTCATCTTTCCCTCGATCCTGACTAGTCTCCGAGTCCCTGTCGCTGAAAAACATCAATTTTCCACCATAATTTGCAAATGAATTCATTCAAAATCCTACAATGTGATTTTCTGGATTTTTTTTTTTCATTTTGTTTGTCATAGTTGAAGTGTACCTATGATGAAAATAACAGGCCTCTCTCATCTTTTTAAGTGGGAGAACTTGCACAATTGGTGGCTCACTAAATACTTTTTTGCCCCACTGTAGGTATTTTTCCTGCAGCAAGGAAATGTGTAACAAAATGCTGGAAAAACGAACATGCACATTCAAATGATATGTGTTTAGGTCTTTTCGGGGAACTTGCTGACATGGAGGGAATTACATCAATCTTGCAACATAGACAGCATAGGTATGAAGGTGTCTGTTCAGAGTTCCTGACATATCGTACGGGTCTTATTCTGTAATTTATGGGCTTTTTGTTTGTTTGTTGTTTTTGTGTGGCTTAATTGGCTTAAATTGTATACTTATTCAGGCTCTTGAAACATTTGCTCTATACAGTCAAAATGAACATGTGAATGTAACTACACTCCTTAGTAAAGACAGCAAAGGTAAGTTGTATAGGTATGGTACATGTTCTTCAATAAAAAATATTTGGGGTTGAAAACTGGGGCCCTACATTAGAGATTGAGATATTAGAGATACATTGATTAGAGATTGCTTATGATGATGCTGTCAATGCTTTATTGACAAGCCAAAGGCACGGCTTCATGCATTCTGGGCCATTAATGACAACGCTCTCTACCCAGTATACAGTTCTGTTGATGACCAGCCCCTCTTACACCATGGATCAAGTTTTCCAACATTGTAACTATATAGCCCTCAAATTCCAATCTGCACATTGAAGCAAGTTCCACTGCTTTTTTTCCGCTCAATCTTCCCAGCTAATCAGGGACTGATTTAGAGCTGGGACACCAGGTGAGTGCAATTCATTATCAGGTAGAAGAGAAAACCAGCAGGCTCCGGACCTCGTAGGGTAAGATGAATACCCTTGACCTTTAATATTCTATCCTGTCCTATCTGCACTGATTCTATCTTGGACTGACCCTACGTACTGTACACTAGACTATACATACAAACAATATGTCAGGGATTTCCTCCTCTTCATCTGAAGAGGAGAGGCGAGAAGAATCGGAGGACCAAAATGCGGCGTGGTAAGTGTCCATGGTTCTTTTAATATGTAAATGTACACATGAACACTACAAAACAATAAACCCGGAAAACCTAAACAGTCCTATCTGGTGCAAAGACAGAGACAGGAACAATCACCCACAAACACACAGTGACACCCAGGCTACCTAAGTATGATTCTCAATCAGAGACAACTAATGACACCTGCCTCTGATTGAGAACCATACTAGGCCGAAACATAGAAATACCCAAATCATAGAAAAACAAACATAGACTGCCCACCCAACTCATGCCCTGACCATACTAAATAATGACAAAACAAAGGAAATAAAGGTCAGAACGTGACAGTACCCCCCAAAGGTGCGGACTCCGGCCGCAAAACCTTGACCTATAGGGGAGGGTCTGGGTGGGCATCTGTCCGCGGTGGCGGCTCTGGCGCGGGACGCGGACCCCACCTCACCATTGTCTTAGTCCGTCTTATTGTCCGCCTCCGTGGCTTTCTCACCATGGCCACCCTTCTCAATGACCCCACTGGACAGAGGGACAGCTCGGGACAGAGGTGGGGCATTTCGGGACAGAGGTGGGGCAGCAGCTCGGGACAGAGGTGGGGCAGCTGCTCTGGGCAGAGGGGCAGCTCTGGGCAGAGGGGCAGCTCGGAACAGAGGGGCAGGGGCTCTGGCGCCTCAGACTCCGGCAGCGGTGCCGGACAGGCGGGAGACTCCGGCAGCGGCGCCGGACAGGCGGGAGGCTCCGACAGCTGCGCCGGACAGGCGGGAGGCTCCGGCAGCGGCGCCGGACAGGCGGGAGGCTCCGGCAGCGGCGCCGGACAGGCGGGACCACCTGCAGGGAGGAGACAGAGAGACACCATGGTGCGTGGGGCTGCCACAGGAACCACCAGGCTGGGGAGACCTTCAGGAGACTTGGTGTTAGGAGGAGGCACCTGAAGGACCGGGCTGTGGGGGAGCACTGGAGCTCTGGTGCGCAAACTTGGCACCACTTCCCCAAGCTGGACAACTACTCTAGCCCGGACCCTCCAGAGTGCAGGCACAGGTTGAACCGGGCTGTGGGTAAGCACGGGAGATCTAGTGCTCACTACACGCACCTCTCCCTTAGGCTCCACTCCCACATTTGCCCGGCACGAGCGGAGCGCAGGCAGAGGACGCACTGCACCCTCCCAGCGCCCCGGAGACACAGCACGCAGAGCTGGCGCAGGATAACCTGGACCAAAACTGCGTACCGGCGACCAGACCCGCTGAGCAGGCACCATACGCCCTGGCTCGATGCCCACACTCGCATGGCACTCTCGGGGGGCTGCCCTATAGCGCACCGGGCTATGGGCACGTACTGGCGACACCGTGCGCTTAACCGCATAACACGGTGCCTGACCAGTAATGCGCTGCTTATAATAAGCCCGAGGAGTGAGCTCAGGTCTGCTACCTGGCTTAGTACCACACCTCGTCTGCCCCCCCCCCAAATTTTTTTGGGGGCTGCCTCTCGTACCTGTCGCACTGCCTCCTCATATCGCCGCCGCTCAGCTTTCGCTGCCTCCAGCTCTGCTTTGGGGCGGCGATATTCCCCAGCCTGTGCCCAGGGTCCCTCTCCGTTCAGTATCTCCTCCCATGTCCAGGAGTCCTGTGATGCTGGCCGCTGTTGTTGCTGTTGCTGCTGCTGTCGTCGCTGTCTTTTACCACGCCGCTTGGTCCTTGGTAGGTGGGTGATTCTGTCAGGGATTTCCTCCTCTTCATCTGAAGAGGAGAGGCGAGAAGAATCGGAGGACCAAAATGCGGCGTGGTAAGTGTCCATGGTTCTTTTAATATGTAAATGTACACATGAACACTACAAAACAATAAACATGGAAAACCTAAACAGTCCTATCTGGTGCAAAGACAGAGACAGGAACAATCACCCACAAACACACAGTGAAACCCAGGCTACCTAAGTATGATTCTCAATCAGAGACAACTAATGACACCTGCCTCTGATTGAGAACCATACTAGGCCGAAACATAGAAATACCCAAATCATAGAAAAACAAACAGACTGCCCACCCAACTCACGCCCTGACCATACTAAATAATGACAAAACAAAGGAAATAAAGGTCAGAACGTGACACAATATACAGACAGTCACTCACACACACTACATTGACACTCTCACACAAAACCCACACACATTCGCATATGCCCACACACACACACATAACACACACACGCAGACCGATACAACACAAACACACACACATTACACACAAACCCGCACACTTACACTCATCATTTGCTGCTGCTGCTCTGTTTTTCATTTTGCTCTTATTATGATCTATCTGGATGCCTAGTCACTTCATCCTGCATTCGGAAAGTATTCAGACCCCTTGACTTTTTCCACATTTTGTTACATTACATCCTTATTCTAAAATGGATTTACAGTTTTTTTTGATTGCTTAAGCACGATTTTCAAAACAGGGCCCGTGTTTTCCAGTGTTTTCAAAACACTACACACACCTACTACACAAACAACCACACACCCAATTAGCAAAACACTACAGATCCTTTGCAAAATTAAACAGTCTTGTAAAAACTATACACTTCTTTTTAAAAACCACACCATATTAAACAGACACGTTTCACATTACTATACTCTGTTTGCACAAGTTACACTCTACTGTGATAAACCTAAAACACTTTTAGCACTTTTACCTCCCTATGATTAGAGTAGGCTACTATCAACAAAGTACAAATATAATGTAAATTCACCAAACACTACACAAGACCAATGTTGCAGACTGAAGAAACTAATTTATTTCTCAACACGCCCAAAATGTTGACATGGAGATTCATAATACAGTAACCAAACGTCACTTTATGTATTGTAAGTTAAAAAAATACAAAAATAAATAACTAGACATTGTCTCTTCTCCTAGCTGGATCTGGCCAGAGAATTTCATCAACATCGCAGGCAATGTTGTCATTAGCAAGACACCTTGGAAAGAAACGTCCTGAATGACGAATCCATCCTTGCATTGCTGCTACCTCCATCTGATCACAGGCCTCCTCCATGGCTTGGATGAGGGGTACCTCAGCCTGGAGACGGAGATCATATACCTTCCACCGCCATGCCGAGAAAAACTCTTCTATAGGGTTGAGGAATGGAGAGTATGGTGGAAGATATAGGACGGTGAAATGGGGATGTTGCTGAAACCAGTTCTGAACCAGAGCAGAGCGGTGGAAAGACACATTGTCCCAGACAACAATATGTTGCATATGATCGATTTGATTTGCTGCTGTTATGTTGTGCAATTGGTCCAAGAATGTAAGTATGAGTGCTGTGTTGTAAGGGCCCATATAGGCATGGCGGTGGAGGACCCCATTCTGTGTAATGGCTGCACAGAGTGTTATATTACCCCCATGTTGCCCTGGGACATTGACTATAGCCCTGTGGCCAATGATGTTACTTACCCTCCTTCGTGTTCTCGTCAGGTTGAACCCAGCCTCATCTACGTAAATGAACTCATGCTGGATCTCCTCTCCATCCATTCGTAAAACTCTCTGAAAAACAGTGTCAGGCAAAATTGTGAAGTTCAGTGTAGATCTAGTATACATATTACAGTACAGTAAAAGATGAGAAAGTATGCAAGATCACACTGCTAAAGTGAATATATACCTCTGCATAATCATGCCGCAGTCGTTTCACCATTTCGGAATTGCGCTCGAAAGGGACTCGATAAATTTGCTTCATTTGAATATGTTATTTTTTTAGGATGCGTGCCAGTGTTGATGTTGAGACCTGATGGATATCGTTAAAAATGGCGTGTCACGCCATGGCCTTAGTATTCTGTGTTTTCGGTATTATTTTGGTTAGGCCAGGGTGTGACATGGGGATTTATGTGGTTTGTTTTGTTTGGGGTTGTTTGTAGTTATGGGATTGTGGTTAGAGTAGTACTCTAGGTAAGTCTATGGTTGCCTAGAGTGGTTCTCAATCAGAGGCAGGTGTTTATTGTTGTCTCTGATTGGGAACCATATTTAGGCAGCCATATTCTTTAGGTCTCTTGTGGGTGATTGTTCCTGTCTTTGTGTTTGTGGCACCAGATAGGACTGTTTCAGTTTTTTTTTTTTCTTCACGTTTCTTGTTTTGTAGATTGTTGTATTTTCATCTTGATTAAAGATGTACAAAAATAACCACGCTGCATTTTGGTCCGCCTCTCTTTCACCAGAAGAAAACCGTTACAGTGGTTATTGACAATGTTCGCTTGGAGCTGCTTGAGTGTTATAGCATTGTTGGCCAAAACCATATCTCCCTCTCTTGCTGTTCTGTGAACATAGGAGGCCTTCCCCCTTGTCGTCACTGACCCTCAATCCTATGTAGAAAAAAAACAGTATACACTAGTACAGGAAAAGGTAACAGAAGTGCTGATAGTGCATAGAATACAGTACTGTAAGCAGTTACTGAAACCGTGCAGATGTTTTTGATATGATATTTTTACAATACCTATTTTCCAGTCTAAATGTTCTCATCACACTTGCCACTGTATATCGGCTTAGATTTGGCTGTACTCGCAGTTCAGCCTCCCTCAGCGTCAGGCCGTGGTTGACAACGTTGTCAACCAGTGTTGCGCGGATCTCATTTGTCAGATTCGGTCCTCTTTGAGCACCTTCTTGTCTTCCTCCTCATCCTCCTCGTTCTCCTTGTCGTCGTCCTCCTCCTCCTCGTCTTACTCTTTCTCTGACTCTTTCCATTGTGCTTGAAGACCGATGAACTCACCTGCTGCTTTTTATAGTGCTAATACACCTGATTGGTGTGTCTACAATTAAGCAAACAAGTGTTTGCACACCTGATGACTGTGTTGAACCAATTGGTTGGACGGTGTGGTAATTTGACAGTCAGTGCTTTGGTATTGCAAGGATGTGACTTCATGATAGATTTTTGTGTGTAATGTATGTTAAGTGTGTTTAGTGTTTTGCAAATCACTGTGTGTAGAGTTTTGCAACAAGTGTGAGGTTGACAATGTGCTTATAGTTGTGCAAATATGGGCTGATGTTTTGCTTCTTTGAGTGTAAGGTTTTGCTAATAGTGTACTACTTTTAATTTTAGTGTGTAAGCAATCCAAAACAACGGTAAAAACAATTCCTCGTCAGTCTACACACAATACCCCATAATGACAAAGTGAAAACGGTTTCTTTTATTTTTTAGCAAATGTATAAAAAATTAAAAACAGAAATACCTTATTTTCACAAGTATCCAGATCCTTTGCTATGAGGCTCAAAATTGAGCTCAGGTGCATCCTGTTTCCATTGATCATCCTTGATGTTTCTACAACTTTATTGGAGTCAAGAACACAGTGGTCTCCAGCATTCTTAAATGGAAGAAGTTTGGAACCACCAAGACTCTTCCTAGAACTGGTAGCCCAGCCAAACTGAGCAAACTGGGGAGAAGGGCCTTGGTCAGGGAGGTGACCAAGAACCCGATGGTCACTCTGACAGAGCTCCAGAGGTCCTCTATGGAGATGGGAGAACCTTCCAGAAAGACAACCATTTCTGCAGCACTCCACCAATCAGGCCTTTATGGTAGAGTGGCCAGACGGAAGCCACTCCTCAGTAAAAGACACTGGACAGCCCACTTGGAGTTTGCCAAAAGACACATAAAGTCTCTCAGACGAGAAACAGGATTCTCAGGTCTCATGAAACAAAAATGTAACTCTTTGACTTGAATGCCAAGCACCACGTCTGGAGGAAACCTGGCACCATCCCTAGGGTGAAGCATGGTGGTGGCAGCATCATGGTGTGGGGATGTTTTTCAGCAACAGGGACTCAGGGACTAGTCAGGATCGAGGGAAAGATGAACGGAACAAAGTACAGAGAGATCCTTGATGATAACCTGCTCCAGAGTGCTCAGGACCTCAGACTGGGGTGAAGGTTCATCTTTCAACAGGACAACGCAAAAGTGGCTTCGGGACAAGTCTCTGAATATCCTTGAATGGCTTAGCCAGAGACCTGACAATTATTGTGCAGCGACACTCCCCATCCAACCTAACAGAGAGGATCTGCAGAAAATAATGAGAGAAACTCCACAAATACAGGTGTGTCAAGTTTGTAGCGTCATACCCAAGAAGACTTGAGGCTGTAATCGCTTCCAAAGGTGCTTCAACAAAGTACTGAGTAAAGGGTCTGAATAGTTATGTAAATGTGATATTTCAGTTTATGTTTAGTAAGTTTACAAACATTTCTAAAAACCTGTTTTTGCTTTGTCATTATGGGGTATTGTGTGTAGATTACTTTTTTTTATCAATCTACAGAATAAGGCTGTAACAAAATGTGGAAAAAGTTAAGGTGTTTAAATACTTTCCAAGTGCGCTGTTTCTACCTCAACTACCTCATACCTCTGCACATTGATATGGTTCTGGTACTCCCTGAATACAGTGCATTCAGAAAGTATTCAGATCTCGTGACTTTTTCCACATCTTGTTACGTTGCAGCATTATTCTATAAAATAATGATTTTTTAAATTAATTTTTTAAAATTCTTCATCAATCTACACACAACACCCCAAATTGTTTCACATTCATTACAAAGAATTAACAGAAATACCTTATTTACATAAGTATTCAGACCCTCAGGTGCATCTTGTTTCCATTGGATGTTATATCCATTGGATGTTATTACAAATTGATTGGAGTCCACCCGCGGTAAAATACATTGGTTGGACACGATTTGGAAAGACACACACCTGTCTTTATAAGGTCCGACAGTTGACAGTGCATGTCAGAGCAAAAACCAAGCCATTAGGTCAAAGGAATTGTCGGTAGAGCTCCGAGACAGGATTGTGTTGAGGCACAGATCTGGGGAATGGAACCAAAAAATGTCTGCAGCATTGAAGGTCCCTAAGAACGCAGTGGCCTCCTTTGTCATTATGGGTTGTTGTGTGTAGATTGATGAAGGGAAAAAAACGATCTGATAATTTTTTTAGAAAAGGCTGTAATATAACAAAATGTGGAAAACATTCAATGGGTCTGAATACTTTCCGAATGCACTGTATAGTGTATAGTGCACTGTGTATATATACTGTATATAATTATTGTGTATTTTATTTTATTCCTGTTGTGTTACTGTTTTCTAAACTTAATGTATAAGGCTCGTGAGCAAGCCTCTCACGTTAAAGTCTACACCACTTGTATTCGTCGCATGTGACAAATAGCATTTGCTTTTGATTTTTCCTGTTTTTTGTGTGTTCTATCACTCACGTCGCACAGTTGTTCCTCACCCAAACTCTGACAAACGCAAGAGGGCAAAATGTTTTACACTACTAAGAAATGGGTCCCCTCATCCCAGGCTAGGGTGTGAATGAAGGTTAAAGGATCCGATCTAGGACAGCGACGCTGTAAAACCATTTACTCTACTGATGTGAGCGTTAGACGGTGCTATTGATTTTTCGGATCCCTTTTGTATTACAGTATTCAGGCCAATGTTGCTTGCCCAAGGTTGTAACTAGGGCTGTGACGATACTAGTATCACAACATTCGCAATAAAATGAAAACATGGAGCAGACCCAACTCTTTTGGTCCTTTAAAAACCTGCTGTGTGTAAAATATTGTGTGCTATAAGCTTGGAAAATAAATACATGTGACTTCCAATGACAACATTATGATGTTTACTTCTAACGTAAGGGATGATTTTGCTCAAGTAAAACCCACTTCTTGTTTTGTTTCTTAGCCACTATACTAACAAGTATGGCGATACAGGAATCGTTCCGGCCCTAGTTGTGACCGTGACAGACTCTCTATGTCAATGAGTAAGACTATCCCACCATTCACACCACATCAATAGATCTAGAAAGTCATCTTGAGGTGTTGCTGCAATATGAGAAGCTCCACTTTGAGCCTTGATTGATTGATTTCATTTGCCAGTAAACAAAACACATACTCACAGTATATACATTTAAAAAAAACTTGACAGGGATGTCACAAAAGTATTTCCATTGTGGTCCCTAAATTCCATGGTGCTAAAACATTACAAAATTACATAGATACAGACATGAAACAATTGTTCTATTCTTTAATCATCAGCCAGCTTTTGACTTCGTTTTTAAACAAAGTTATGGTCGGCATGGCATTGAGTTGCTGTGGTAGTTTGTTCCACTCAACTTCGCCGGTATATAAAAAGGTGTTCTTACCTGATAGACTCTTAAATTTAAAATGGCAATATCAGAGTCTTTGGCTCTGGTGTTGTATTGGTGGACATCTCTAATATAAGTAAAATAGTTCCTTATGTACCTGGGGACTGAGTCAGTAAAAATGAGGTGGACCAGACCAAATTGAATTGTTATTACCCTTTTCTCTACAGATTGCCAGCCTAGCTGCTTAAAAGGCTTGCCCTCCAGATCCACCTCATAGCAAATGAAATTATTGTACTGTACCTCGTGCGCTCATTGAATCGGGTCCAGCTGAAATGGGCGCCTTGGCTATTCTCGTTAGTTCCATTCATTACCCATTTCAGTCCCGTCTAATGCATCTTACCCTCTCCCCTCCCTAGTAATCCTTAGATTGGACTTGGGTGATCAGTGGGATCCAGTGCACTCTGGGACCGAGGGAACATTTTGAGCCTCTCAACGACTTTGTTTTGACTGCTTTGTCAGGGGGGATCGCTATTGATGAGCTTTCTTTGTCTAATTTCTCAGAATGTGCTTTTTACATAACGTGTTTATGCATTTTAGCCATTGGCCAATTACTGTCTGCAACAGAGGTGTATCCCATGTTTTCTCATAGAGAATACCCATAGTGGGGCCACACGTCAACCTCATCACCCATAAGCAGAAAAACATAGACAGATCTTTGCCATAAGCTACAATCAGTGCATGTGTGCCATTTAAATGCTTCCCCCCTTTTTGACATGATGACATTTACAGCGGCGTGTCTGCTTGAGTTCTCTACTCTGGTAACCGTGCTGGTGTGGGACAATGCCTTCCCTGGTTGTCTATCACATCTACCCCCCCCCCATCCGTCAAAGACACTCTGACTGACTGAGTGTCAGGCCCCCCTCAGTTGTGGGGAGGGTTCCCGTTCCGCAGGGCACCGCCATGCTCTAACATCTAATGGAGTCAGGCTTAATTGGAACACGCAGTATGTAATGGAGCGTGTCGGATGGGTTCTGGGGCTGTCAGATGTATGGAGTGGGAGATGGGTCCTGGGGCTGGAGAGAGAAAGAGAGGTGGTGGTAGATGTATTGTGGTGTGGGATTGAGAGGAGTTGAGTGAGGGATGGGTTTTAGGTTAAGAAGAGGGGTGGTGTGAGTGAGGGACGGGTTATGGGGAGGTAGAGGTATGGAGTGAGGCATTGGTTCTGGGGTAGTGACTTAGAGATACAGTGGTAGATGGGTTGTGGGAGGGAGGGAGCGAGGAGTGGAGTGGAGTGAGGCATGGGTTTTTGGGTAGTGAGAGGTGTAAAGAGATGGTTCTGGGGTGGGAGAGAGGGGAGGAATGATGGATGTGGGAGAGTGGGTGAGGAATGGTTCTGCCAGAGGCCAAGGTATGAAGTGGGAGATGGGTACTGGGTTGGGAGAGAGGGGTGGATGAGTCTGATACTGCATGTCTGCGTCACTGCCTTGTGATAAAAATAGCTTGCAAATGGAGGAATGGATAAAACTGAGTTCTAGAGATGACTTCAGAGGGGAATCCATTATGGATACGTAGCCCGTGAGAGAGAGAGAGCTGGCAAAAATGATTGGATCTTGGACTTTATTTATCTCATATGTATGCATTTATGCATGATGAATTTTAATTATTATTCATACATGCAGCAGCTGAGGCCCTGCCGTGATCCTGTCAGCAGGTATCCAGCAGTAAATCCACAGACCACCTCCCTCATGAGGAGAGAGACTGAGACGACCACTGGGTGTCACTCTTCCATCTTGGCATTCTGATGAGTGGCAAAATGGTCTTCGGCAGAGGAGAAATATCCTCCTGACATTTCATAATAACTCTTAAGTAATTTGCACAGTTGGAGGGAGATAAGTCAACATACAAGCCAACTTCAAAGACAGATAAATATTTGTTTCAATCAGACATGTATCATTTTCCAAAGTGTAAAATGGTTATTGTTCCCATATTAAGATAGGATTGTACTAATCACTGCTAAGCTACAGTTGAACACTGATAAATCCTCTCTGTGACAGCGCATTGAAGTGTTTTTCCTCCGTGTAATGAGACGCACCGTTAGGAGTGGTGTCTAAGGTGCCAAATGACTGGACAGGAGGATGGTAGACAGTTGCAACTCGTTTTCTTTTCTTTTCAAGCAAAGATGGAAAAAAAAGAGAAGTGTTGAAAATAAGAGAATAAAGTTTTTTTTTTTTTAAATGTATAAACTTCAAATAACTTGTCCCAACATAAAGACAAAAAATCCCAAAGGAAAAACTGAACCCTTGCACTGTGTTAGCTTAGCATTTTAGACTTAGCATAGCTGGGGGCTCTTATAGCATGCAGATGTGGAACAAACCAACATATCAATTAGCTTGAAATGTTGTGTTACATACTTCTTATTTTCACACGTTAAGCTTGATCATTTATCCATAATTGACAAATCATTTTGAGCTTCCTGAGTAATTAGACAATGATCTGATTACAATTCACTCATGAACTTGGACTAGCCCACCATCAACAGTGGCAGGAACCCATTCATAAAAAGGGTCGGAATTCGACGTCACTTCCTTCCCGGGATGAGATGCGGAAGCGAATGGAATGTGCACATGAAGACAAGTGCAAATGTTAACACACAGATCACAACATAAAGATTGGTAACAATACTAGGTGAGCTGTCTATTAATGGGCAAGAGATCGCAAAAACGTGTTGTGCGTTTCTTCTGTTACAGCTTACGGTGTGCCTGTCCTGACCCGGAAACACTTTGCACATGCGGTGCTCTGCTACACATTATACACACCGGTGCTCAATAACCAATGACATATTACCTTTGTGTCTATAATCAGTTATGCTAGATGGTGACGGGATGAGAACCGTCACACTCCCCCTAACCACTGTTACATCCTCCTGGCAACGACTGCATTTACCCTCTCTGCCTTCTGCTCCACGGGGGCAGTGACAGCTCGCTTACACAACAGCTACAGGGACCCCTCTCCAGGCACACCGTCCCACGAGACCCCATTGGGAAGATGTATCACTCTCAGATAAACTATTTGTATCTTAGTCCCTTTTTCTGCTGTTACAAGCCAACAGCCGCAGCTAGAGGGGAGAGGAAGGGGGGTAGTGTGACAGGGTAAATGAAGTGTGGAGGGTTTGGAGGGTTTGGAGGGGGCTTCTCTTATGCACAGTACTGCTAAAAAGAGCCCTAGTCTGGGGATTGAGTGCATTTTTCCAGCAACGCTTTAAACATTTTATCTATTGAGGGTGGGCCATCTCATCAGTACATGGACAGATTGGACATCTGGCAATTCTGACAAATGCCGGAAGGGTTGGACCATCTTTTATTAGGGTGGGCTGGTCGAAATTGCCCCCCCCCCCCAAATAAAATGCATATAATACATTATAAATGGACACGGTCTGCGGCCCATGTGCCTTTTTTCTATTGCTTAAACATCCTTATTGAAGTAAATTTAACAAGTGACTTCAATAAGGGATCATAGCTTTCTTTTGGATTCACCTGGACAGTCTATGTCATGGAAAGAAAACTATGTCATAGAATGAGTTTTCTTAATATTTTGTATACTCAAATTGAGCATTTGGCTGACCAGTGGGCAATGACCAGCCCCCACCCTTACCAAGATGGGCCGGCCCGGTTTTCTGATTGGCTAAGCTGAAGTAGCCAGTGTTACCGTCTTAGGGACTTTGTGTAGATTGTTAATGTAGATTGTGTACACTTTTTATTTTTTAATTTTTTTTAATGTTATGGTTAAAAATGTTCATGTTTTACTGTGACTTGTTGTAGGCTCCTAGGTGGACAACAAGGTTAAAAACCAAACCAAATTAATAAAAATAAATAAATAAATAAAAATAAAAACTAAGTAACTCCGCCAGTGTCTCTTTTGGGTCACTTTTGCCAGTCCCAAGCCCGGATAAAGGAGGAGGGTTGGAATTGTGACATCAAAAATAAAACAACAATCGACAGAAGAAAGTTTCATTTGTAGTTCTAAACATATTTAGGGTGTTTTTTACTCACTTTTGGTCTCTCCCACGACGTTATTCCTCCCTCCTACAGAGTCCATCACAATTACATACACATGGCCAATTATGCAAATTAGGCAATGACGTCTTTCAGTGACTTTTAGGACAGCCAATAGCTACTTTCCTTACTGAGGAGTTGGCAACAATGGAGGAGCGCAAATACGCATTCAAACTTAAACATGCATCATCAAAGAGAGTGAGACCCGGCTCTGACTGTCAGTTACTCAGTAAAACAGAAAAAACGGAATGGTGGCGGCGAAACATTTTGAGAGACCAAAAAAAAGGGAGAAGCTGCTAAATGTGTGAAATTAAACGATTTTTTTTGCTAAAAGTTCAAGGGCAGACCCTCTGCTGTGGTGCAGTCGACATACAGTAGGAAGAAAACAGAGAAAGACACTCGCGCACACTGACACAGATCATGTAGCCTACTACTGCCAGTTCGGCCTAATATTTTGGCTGTATATTGTATGAAATATATGTTATACCTACCATAGTAGCGTAATTGGGGAAGGGGGATTCAGGGGAATAATATAGGCTAACAAGCAGCATAGCCTAACAGTAGTTAGATTGGCTTTTATAACACATAGTTGAGGCAATAGGCATCTATTAGACATGCATACAGTGCTTTTTTACTAAACACAAGTCATCATGTATTACAATAAAGGTCAATTCGGGGACTGCGTATTTGAATTGTTTTATCAATGTTCATTCGCTTCTGAATCTCAGTCTCTTCAGCCCAGCGAGAGAGTTGATGAGCTGTGGTAACAAGTGACTCTGGTGTCGGATTACACTACATGGCCACAGCACTGAAGGCTGGGAATGTCCCGCCTATCTCCCGTTGATTTCATTCCCCGAAAGAAAGATAACGCATACGAACGCTGCACTGTCAGGCGTAGCACAGTGCTGGGAATCCATTCAACGTCCACATAAACGAGACCCGGCATCGTTCTTTGAAAAACACAGAAGGTTGTACGTTGAGTTCAATAGAAGAAAACGAAGAAGGGGGGCATTGGCTACACCCAAAACATTCAAGGAACTGGCAGTCTCTCTCGCTCCTCTCTCTCTCTCTTTTTCCATCCTACTTGTGAAAACGTACATTAGACAAAGAAAACCACTGAATAAATGCCTTACAGATGACCATTGGCTTATATACATACAGTCTAACTACATATTTGAAATCAGTACATTTCAAGTGTATATTAATGGTGCGTAATAAACCATTTATAAGGCATTTATAAATTGTGGATTCACCATTTATTAATCGCTACTTCCACTTTAAACCATTTACTAGTCAATTCTTTTTGGAGTCCATAATCTAAAGTGGGTGCTATTTAAACGTTTTAAATACTTTATAAATGTTTTGAGCGACCAGTGTAATTTCTCACAAAAAGACGGTCACGCCATAGGTAGACTTTCCTGCAGTACAGTACCTGGTAAAAGAACAAGCGCGCGACACAGGATGTTTAAGGAAATATATGTACATGTGTGAATAACTAGCTTACTAACATTTACAGATATGGGAGTAATGATTCATAAATGGTGAGCAAATGGTTTGTAAATGCCTTATAAATGGTTTATTATGGCCCCTTAAAATAGAGTGTTACCTTAGAGGGCTGCTGGGCCCAGCACTGACAGTGTGGTCCCCTGGTCTTCTGGTCCCAGTGATGCTAGGTATAGCAGCGCAGACATCTGCAGTCCAGTGTAGTGGACGTAGGGAGAAAACACAGAGAGAGAGAGCGAGAGAGAGAGACACTGACACATGTACTGCCAGTTTATTGACATTTTTTAAATTGATATTTTTATATTTGAAGAAGTAACAGACAGACAGACAGACAGACAGACAGAGACAACAGTGGAGCACAGGGAGAAGCCCAGACAGACAGAGTGACAAAGGAGAACAAGGGGAATCACAGACAGACAGACAAAGTGACAGACAGACAGTTGGACAGACAGACAGCGACAGAGTGATAGCAGAAAAATGCAGAGACAGACTGCACAACAGGGAGGCAACAGAGTCACAGTTATAGTGATCATTTGCATCTCCAGTGGTGTTTTTACATGTTGTATTTGTCTTAAACGTGAGCTGGTTCAAAATGAGCTAGTTCAAAAAGGATTGGGACTATGTTTCACTGGTCACTGGAACAGTGCGTGCGGATTAGCTGAAATGCCAAGGGTGATTTTTTTTGTCTCAGACCATTTTTGTTCATGCAGTGTTCTAGTTCTCTTGGTCATGCAATGGCGAACGTGCAAAAAGATGGAGGAATTCAGATATTACGTCATTGTTTTTAGCACTACCCACAGAGTTCTTAAACTACGGCGCGCGACTTGGTTCAATGTGCCAGTAAATTAGCACAATCTACTTTTTCGTTTTTTTGTTGTTGTTTTTTTTTTTTACAAATCCAGCCGTCTTGGAGCTAGATTTGGGATCATGTATACTGCGCTAATGCCCATACAAAAAAAGTAACGGAGAGCAATGTTCAATATGGCAAGCTTAGCAAACAAGACATTTGTGGTAAGTACATCTTAATGCACCTTATCCATTTTGATTATATTTTTATCTTTACGTCAAATCATTTAAGTCGTACCCCAATCCATATTAACGGGACCGCAGTGGAGAAGATGGAAAGCGTCACGTTCCTCGGCGTACACATCACTGACTATCTGAAATGGTCCACCCACACAGACAGTGTGGTGAACAAGGAGCAACAGCGCCTCATCAACCTCAGGAGGCTGAAGACATTTGACTGGGCCCTAAGACCCTCAGGTGCATCAAAGCTGGGACTGAGAGACTGAAAAACAGCTTCTATCTCAAGGCCATCAGACTGTTAAATAACCATCAACCGTTAAATAACGGCTACCACCCGGCTACTCAACCCTGGACCTTAGAGGCTGCTGCTCTCTATATAGTACCAGTCAAAAGTTTGGACACACCTACTTATTCAAGGGTTTTTCTTTATTTTGATTATTTTCTACATTGTAGAATAATAGTGACGACATCAACACTACTAAATAACACATATTGAATCATGTAGTAACCAAAGTAACCAAAAACAAGTGTTAAACAAATAAAAATATACTTTATATTTGAGATTCTTCAAAGTAGCCATCCTGTGCCTTGATGACAGCTTTGCACACTCTTGGCATTCTCTCAACCAGCTTCATGAGGTTGTCACTTGGAATGCATTATTCAAAGTTAATGCATTGGGGGCCAATCAGCTGTGTTGTGACAAGGTAGGGTTGGTATATAGAAGATAGCCCTATTTGGTAAAAGACCAAGTCCATATTATGGCAAGAACAGCCCAAATAAGCAAAGAGAAACAGTCCATCATTACTTTAAGACATGAAGGTCAGTCAATCCGGAAAATGTCAAGAACCTTTAAAGTTTCTTTAAGTACAGTTGCAAAATCCATCAAGAGCTAAGATGAAACTGGATCTCATGAAGACCGCCACAGAAAAGGAAGACCCAGAGTTACCTCTGCTGCAGAGGATAAGTTCATTAGAGTTACCAGCCTCAGAAATCGGTAATTAACTGCACCTCAGATATCAGCCCAAATAAATGCTTCACAGAGTTTAAGTAACAGACACATCTCAACATCAACTGTTCAGAGGAGACTGCATGAATCAGAGCTTCATGGTCGAATTGCTGCAAAGAAACCACTCCTAAAGGACACCAATAAGAAGAAGATATTTGCTTGGGCCAAGAAACACGAGCAATGGATATTAGATTAGTGGAAATCTGTTCTTTGGTCTGATGAGTCCAAAATTGAGATTTTTGGCTCCAACCGCTGTGTCTTTATGAGACACAGAGTAGGTGAACGGATGATCTCTGCATGTGTGGTTCCCACCGTGAAGCATGGAGGAGGTGTGATGGTGTGGGGGTGCTTTGCTGGTGACACTGTCTGTGATTTATTTAGAATTCAAGGCACACTTAACCAGCATGGCTACTACAGCATTCTGCAGCGATACACTGTCCCATCTGGTTTGCGCTTAGTGGGACTACCATTTGTTTTTCAACAGGACAATGATCCAAAACACACCCAGGCTGTGTAAGGGCTATTTGCCCAAGAAGGAGAGTGATAGAGTGCTGCTTCAGATGACCTGGCCAAAATCACCCGAACTCAACCCAATTGAGATGGTTTGGGATGAGTTGGACCGCAGAGTTAAGGAATAGCCGCTAACAAGTGCTCAGCATATGTGGGAACTCCTTCAAGACTTTTGGAAAAGCATTCCAGGTGACAAGAGTGTGCAAAGCTGTCACCATGGCAAAGGTGGCTACTTTGAAGAATTGTTTAACACTTTTTTGGTTACTACATCATTTCATATGTGTAATTTCATTGCTTTGATGTCTTCACTATTATTCTACAATGTAGAAAATAGTAAAAATAAAGAAAAACCCTTGAATGGGTAGGTGTGTCCAAACTTTTGACCTGTACTGTACATAGACATGGAATCACTGGCCACTTTAAATAATGGAACACTATTCACTTTAATAATGCAAATATAATAGTACATACTACTTTACTCATCTCACATATATATATACTGTATTCTATTCCACTGTATTTAGTCATTTGCACTCCGACATTGCTCGTCCTAATATTCATATACAGTGTATTTCTTAATCCCATTCTTTTACTTTTAGATTTGTATATTGTTGTGAATTGCTAGATACTACTGCACCGTTGGAGCTGTCAGAACACAAGCATTTTTTCTACACCCGCAATAACATCTGCTAAATGTGTGTATGTGACCAATAACATCTGATTTGATTTGACGAGAAAGCAGTATGACAATTTTGAGCCATAATTGTGACAAATGGTAGGTGGGCATTAAGTACAGTAAGAAGAGCTGAAGCTATTCTCCACCTGGCTGGGTGAGTTTTGACACATTTAAGCAGCAACACCAGAGGTGAAGTGTGCATGGCAACTGGCCCCAGAGTGTGTGTGTGTGTTCGCATCCTTGTGTGCATGTGTGTGTGTGCCTGCCAGCCCGTGTGTGTGTTTGTGCGCGTAACTGTGTTGATCTCATAGATAGAGGGCTGGGGGATTTAAGTGGTTCCAGGCTGGGCCTGGTCAGGAGCGCAGATGGGTTTAGAGAACCCCTCTCTCTACCCGTTTCTCCCTCATTACTGAGCCTCTTGTTTTTCTCCCTGTTTGCAGCCAATGGACCGTTAGGCTGTTGAGCGCAGGGCAATAAATCGCATCGGGGCGGCAACCTGAGCTCGCTCGTTTCCTCCACGAAACAGATTTTTTGTTGTTGTCTTAAATGATTTGTGCCATTTGATCTTACAATAAAACACACACTCCAAATGTATGAACAAAGTTCAGACAAAGATACTGTACCACCACGTAAGAGAAACAAAGATACTGTACCACCATGTAAGAGAAACAAAGATACTGTACCACCATGTAAGAGAAACAAAGTTACTGTAACACCATAAAAGAGAAACAAAGAGCATCTTTAGATGTTATATTTGGAGGATTAAAATATGTATGTTGCATTCCATGTTGCAGATACTGCCAAGGAAATGGTGATCTTTTGACTGGTGTAAGACTGTGAAAGCGGCAAAGACAAAGCCAGCGCTTATGCTTCGTTTACATTTACGCCAAGCCACTTCCCAGGTTTTGATGTGATGGCATAATCATGGTAGTAGAGGCAGTTGATGACTAATTAATGGTTTGCGTGCGTGCGTTTGGTAGCACCCACATCTGCTACAAAACATATGAGGGAGGCATCCAATCATTTCCTCCCCTCTGCCAGTGTTATGATGAATTGATACACTGGTATTTACTTCCAATCAAATATATCCAGCGTGCTGTCGCAACCATAGAAACAAAGTTGTCTTTCCCTTGGTTTTAATTCAAAAGAGCTTAATAGTTTTACGGTGCCAGACCATAATAATCTTGCCCATTGTGACAAAGGCACACACTTTAGTACGGAGGAGGGGACCAAAGAGTGATTCGGAGTGGTACCATTTGTTCCGTATGCACTGTGAAAGGTTAGTGCTTTCCAGTCTCTATTGTGAAGTCGTAGCTTTTGTACAAAGCCATCATACTGTTTACAAGTGGGTGAATGTCCAAAAGAATAGAGTGAGTAGAAAGGAAATGTCAGAGAAATGTCAAATGTCTGCTGGTTTTATCCATTCCGCTCTCCCTTTTGCTATGATGGACTTGCCGGAAAGAGGGGTCCTGCACAGGCCAGTAGAGGTGCAGGAAGCAGCACCCCAGGTGTCAAGAAAACACACAAAGGTCCATTTTGTGTCGTATTGACCATCACCTGATCTGGGTGACCCACATGGTTCAATGAATGCATGTTAAGGGTCAGGTAATTAGAAGTCCATTCAGTGTTGTCTGCTGTTAATTATATTGGCTCCATTGTTTGAACATTGTATGATGGGTGTAGGTTGGCTACGTACATGTAGATGAGTGTGTCATAATCACTACTGCGAGGCAGAGAATGACTGGTTTGGAGGGACACTGCTGAAGCCAGTCTTCCGACCTTGTTCTTCCACAGCAATTGTGCCACAGAGACTTGTCTGTTAGGAGATCGTGATTATGAATTCCTAAAATGGAATGGTCCGCTGAGGAAACACAGCTGGGCTCTCAGCAGTGAACACACACACACACATGCACGCAAAAACTTCCACTCTCTGAGCACAACACCAATCAAACCAATCAAACCCAGGGTCCTCGAGGGACGAAGACATCCCCCCCCTGCAGATGAGAAATTGCACGTCCTCACACTTTTGATTTGCATCTTTTGTAGTGTGATCATTTATGGCTTAATCAATTATCCCCATTAAGGTATTGCTCAAAGACTAGAGACCAGCTACGCACAGTGCAGTTGTGCTTAATACGCATTAGTGTGCCTATCATTTGCCGGTTCCCTTTCCTTGATAATGGGCCAAGGCACTCTTCCAGATTTTATTGCATATCACACAACTGTAGACATCTCCCCTTTCTCTACCACTCAATGGCTTCACTCAAGCACAGAGAGAACAGAGCTTTATTAGTGTACAGTACCTATCTCCCCACAGTTCCTTTAATGTGCTTTTTGACGTGTTCATTACTGCACATTTCAGCATGCATAATGTTGCACCTGTCACGGTCGGCGATTTAGACAAGCCATTATCTTTCCCACACTTTTCTCACCCTCTCAAGGAGTGGTTTTACACCGCTTTAGATTTTGATGCCACGTCGGAGACTGAGTGACGGGAAGACAATTTTACCTACCATCATTATTTACCGTCCTCTTTGTACCGCCATTACTGAGGAACGGCAACATGCATACAGCCGTGACAGGGTCGACGTGCTCCACGGTCTAAGCGATGCTTACAAGCCATGTCCCTTCCAAACAAATGCAGTCATGAAAGCTGCAGCAATACAGCTTACCTAATTAGCTACAGTACAGCTGACACGCCAGGGATAGTTGGCGAGCATACCGCTACATGAGCCAGGCTAGTTATCTGTGTCTTGTTGCCTAGTAACATACCATTCGTTTCGATTGGGGGCTCAACAGATTTGTTTGGTGAAATAAATGACAGCTGAATGAAACTGTCATGACCAGGGGCAGCTCAACAAAGTGGTTGCCATGAATGAGAATAATTCCTATTAACCGTAGTCATACCAACCTGTATATTCCAGACCTCTCTATGAAGTCTCTATGCTCCGGCAAACACACCCAAGACGTTTCATCTTCAACTTCTCTTTGGGAAATCGCCATTCCGTACAAAAAGGTGTTGGATGTTTTTCCACCCCCATTTCCACTTCACCCTGGTAGCAGAAATGATCCGAGTCAGCATGTATCAAGTGTCGCAGAGTGGGAGTGATGATTTAAGATCAGTTTTGCCGTTTAGATCACTTTGAAAAAAAGGTTCCATTGTCAGAGAAGACCTGATCCTAGATCAGCACTTGTATTCTGAGATGCTTGACACGTATGATTCCAGATTTCCATCCAGCCTTGGGACATTGGGAGGCTGCCATATTGCAGCTCCCTCTAGGTGACACTCTACATCCAGAGTGCAGAGACACAACCATAGTCCCAGAACACTGGGCTCTGACCGCTGGCTACCGACCTCTCGCTCTCTCTCCAGTCTCTCCAGAGAGAGCAAAGAGCCATTTGTTTAGGGAGAACGCTTGTCATATTTACAGGGGATGGCCCATTATTCATATCATCATCATTCACTGACAATGGGGGTATTTTTGGCAGGTGCCAGAGGTGTAAGGACAAGGCTACGGTGCTACGAGACAGCCCTGTGCGGGAGGTGCGACGCAGGGGCTAATGACCTACCTAAAAGAGGCAGACGTGATATGACATAGTCCAGGGCTCTTCAACCCTGTTCCTGGAGAGATACCGTCCTGTAGGTTTGCGTTCCAAGCCCAATCTAGTGTTCTTGATTCTAATAATTAGCTGGTTGATAAACTGAATCAGGTTAGTTACAGCAGGGGTTGGAGTTATGGTCACATACACATATTTAGCAGATGTTTTTGCGGGTGAAGCGAAATACTTGTGTTCCTAGCTACAACAGTGCAGTAGTATCTAACAATTCACAACAATATACACACATCTAAAAGTAAAAGAATGGAATTAGAAAATATACAGTGGTGGAAAAAGTACCCAATTGTCATACTTGAGTAAAAGTAAAGATACCTTAATATGAAATGACTCAATTAAAAGTGAAACCCACCCAGTAAAATACTACTTGAGTTAAAGTCTAAAAGTATTTGGTTATAAATATACTTAAGTATCAAAAGTACATTTAATTGCTAAAATGTACTTAAGTATCAAAAGTCAAAGTAAAAGTATAAATAATTTCAAATTCCGTATATTAAGCAAACCAGACGGCACCATAAGGATCGGACCCTTTAAAACCTAAAAAAAAAAAAAACTAAAATAACATACCCAAATCTAACTGCCTGTAGCTCAGGACCTGAAACAAGGATATGCATATTCTTGGTACCATTTGAAAGGAAACACTTTGAAGTTTGTGGAAATGTGAAATGAATGCAGGAGAATATAACACATTAGATCTTGTAACGTCTGCTTCCACGTCACACTCTCAAACACATAGGTCCCCTGAACGCAGCTCACTTTCCAGCACACTTTCCAGCTCACACTCAAACACATAGATCCCCTGAATGCAGCTCACTCTCCAGATCCCAATCACTTGAATTCTGATCACCTGTTCACACACCTGTATGTCATTATCACACACGATTTAGTTCAGTTCTTTGCGCCCCCATCATTGTGAGGTATTGTTTGTTTGTTTATGACACACTTCTATTCGGAGCGCTAAGTGTGCCTGTAATTTAATCCCCCTGTGTGTGATAGTTTTGGCCTGCCTCACTAACGATGCTTTTTGCCTATTCCCTGCGTGTACTTTAGCCTATCAGATTTCCTGTTATCTACCTATTGCCTGATCTCCCGGACAGCGTTACTAGCCTTTTCCCTGCCTGTACTGTTGCCTTTTTGGACGCCCTGTGTATGACCTTCTGCCTGCCCCTGGACCCAGCTACCTGTATTCCTTCACCAATAAACACCTACTGCACCCTGCGCTTGAAACCAGCTCTCTGTCTCCCATCATGTTCATTACAGATCTGGTAAAATATACTGTAAATTGGACAGTGCAGTTAGATTAACAAGAATTTAAGCTTTCTGCCCATATCCGATATGTCTATGTCCTGGGACATTTTTTTGTTACTTCCAATCTCATGCTAATCACATTAGCCTAATTTAGCTCAACCGTCCCGCGGGGGGATACCGATACCATTGAGGTTAACAATGTATTAAAAAAATGACGGATAGCCAGGGTCACACTCCAACGCTCAGACATCATTTACAAACAAAGCATTTGTGTTTAGTGAGTCTGCCAGATCAGAGGCAATAGGAACGACCATGGCTGTTCTCTTTGATACTGTAGGTGCATGATTTCGATTATTTTCCTGTCCTGCTAAGCATTCAAAATGTAACGAGTACTTTTGGGTGTCAGGTAAAATGTATGGAGTAAAAAGTACATTATTTTCTTTAGGAATGTAGTAAATTAAAAGTTGTCAAAAAATATGAATAGTAAAGTACAGATACCCCCCCAAAAAGACTTAAGTAGCACTTTAAAGTATTTTACTTAAGTACTTACTCCACTGGAAATATGTAAATATTAGGATGAGCAATGTCAGTGACAAAAATATTAAAATACAGTATACATATGAAATGAGTAAAGCCGTATGTTGCCATTATTAAAGTGACTAGTGTTCCATTATTAAAGTGAACAGTGATTCCATGTCTATGTGTATGTAGGGCAGCAGCCTCTAAGGTGATGGGTTGAGTACCCTGGTGGTAACCGGATAGTGATGGCTGTTTAACCGTCTGATGGCCTTTGGCTGTTTTTCAGTCTCTCGGTCCCAGCTTTGATGAACCTGTACACACCTCACCTTCTAGGATGATACCTGGGTGAACAGGCTGTGGCTCGGGTGGTTGATGTCCTTAATGATCTTTTTAGCCTTAATGTGACATTGGGTGCTGTAGGTGTCCTGGAGGGCAGGTAGTGATGCGTTGGGCAGACCGCACCACCATCTGGAGAACCCTGTGGTTGCGGGCGGAGCAGTTGCAGTACCAGGCATCTGTAAAAGTATGTGAGGGTCTTAGGGGCCAAGCCAAATTTCTTCATCCTCCTAAGGTTGATGAGGCGACTGTGTGGGTGGACTGTTTGGGTGGACCATTTCAGATTGTCAGTGATGTGTACGCCGAGGAACGTGAAGCTTTTCACCTACAGGAGGGTAGCTCTACAGATTGGTAGCTCTCCAGGAACAGGGTTGGAGAGCCCTGACATTGACTGCTATGACTTAGAGTGAAGCACCCTCTTCCCCGTTACCATCCCTCAGTCGTGCTCTGACCCTGATGTGGTGGATGAATACGAGGCTACCGAGGTCAGAAGGGCCCCTTCAGGCTTCTCCCTCTGTTCAGATAGACTCTCAGAAAGTCAGAGTCGAGCCCCATTGATTTATAACAGGTATGAGCAACTCCAGTCCTCGGGGGCCTGACTGGTGTCATACTAGGGAAGGTATGTGTCCCCAATTTGATGTTGGGGCCACCTTGTCTTGACATTCTGGCAGCATTTCCAAAATGTTCCCCTGCCTGGAACACATTTGAAACGTACAGAACCTGCTACAGGTCCCGTGTGGCTCAGTTGTTAGAGTATGGTGCTTTCAAACACCAGAGTTGTGGGTTTGATTGGGACCAGCGTGGGAGAAGAAAAAAAATGATGAAGATGTATGCACTCGCTTCTTACTGTAAGTCGCTCTGAATAAGAGCGTCTTCTACAATGTAAATGTAGGTCCCGACAGCAGAGATGAATTAATCTCTCCTCTCTTGCTGGCGAGCTCTGTAATCAGAGGAGTCGATGTAACACAGTTTTTGTTTCATTTATTAGCTGGTCATGGCGGCGCGGCTCTTGATAAATCATTTTCTCCCCTCCCTCTTCCCCTGCTTCACTCCACCACCACACCCAGGCCCCACACTCCAGAGCAGCTAACCATCCTTCCATTGCTTAATGCCCTCCTCTATGGCATAGATTCAATTTTACGGTGTGGGAGGCATGGGGGAATACATTGGATGCTTCATTACCTGTTTGGCTTAATGAAGGCCTAACCAATTCAACTTCTCCAACCCCATTCCCCGTCCCTCCTCTCTTCCTCCATCTCCATATGCAGCTCTATGCAGCTCTAAAGTGAGTCCAATTGCAAAAGTTTAGCCCAGTTGGTGAGGGATGGACTCGGCCAGCTTCTCTCTCTCTCTCTCTCTCTCTCTCTCTCTCTCTCTCTCTCTCTCTCTCTCTCTCTCTCTCTCAACCTGTGTCTCCCTTTCATTCTCTATTCACACAAACATACACACACACCATGTCCAACGCCTCACAGAATGAAATACACACACAATTAAGGGCTGCAGGGAGCTCGGCAGCAGCTCGACAGCACCAGAGACGGAGAGTGGATGAATGGATATGAGACAAAAGCAGCCAAATTATCGGCCATTGTAAAGGATCCTGTTATGCTTAAGGGGGTTATCAGCATATCACCATGTCCCTGGTTACCAGTGTGTGCTGCTTTCTCGCTTTCTCGCTTTCTCCTTCCCCCTGTCCCCCTCTCTCTCTCTCTCTGTGTCTATCCCACTGTTTCTTCTTTCCCTCCCTCTCCCTCTGTGTTCTCACCATTTTCTCACTCATTATCTTTCTCTCTTTGGACTCTCAGATAGAATTTTCTCTGAGTGGCAGCTCGGTTAGCTCTGTTGGTGCACCTGTAGTGAAGCATGTATCAGAGACCTGGTGTAGACATCCTATATTTAGCTGTGGGAGGCACAGTGTGTGGTTTCTGAGAAGGATAAGAGTTGGGGATGATTTTCCACTGCAAAGATTATGTGTTGGGTTCAGACATCTTGTAGTATATTGATTTCATTGCCCACTGAGATAAAAAAAAAACGTAACTACCACCTAGCAGCCTTTCACGCACGTGCACATTCACACGCACGTGCGCACACAGCAACAGAGAGAATAAGAGAACACCGCTTAATGTGCTGCCTATTAGAGTTTACAATGCAAATATTGTGTTCGTAGTACTGCACATTAAGTTCTTATAAGTTCCCTATTGCTACCATGTCATTTGCGTTTGCTCATGTACAATTTGACTCACTTCGTTAAACGTTCAGTCTTACACACACCCCCCTCCACACACACACTCTCTCACTGATATGGCCTATATCTTCCATCCATCATCGTCTCCCCGGCAAAGAGGATGCACTCTCCTTGCCAGTAGTTATTAAGATCCAGCGATAGGGCCAGGGTGATGGATGGGTCTCTGGCATAACGCTACTGGGCCCCGGGATTCCAGATGCCATTTTCTGCCCACGTTTTCAGCACTTTTCATGGATGACGAGATAAATGATAAATAAGCGGGGACACTCCACCCTCCCATTACTGCTGATCCAGAACCAGCGGAGAGGAAGGACAAGGGAGAGGACTGGAGATAACCTTGAATAACAGCTGACCCGGGACAGCCCTCTGAAGCCTAACATCCAGCCAGCCAACGATGCTCTTCTTTGGTTTGCAATGTCTATTGTTAGACAGTTTCACGTATGAATGAGATTTTGAAATGAGTCTGGCCCATAACATCTAGGGTGGTATGTTCTTGCGGTGAATTGGGGATAGATCCCCATCCTGTGTTCAATGTGTGGCCCAGTACGGATAGCAGTGTGGACAGTAGCATTAGCCGCGCACAAGAATGATCAGGTCTGTCAAGGTTTTGTCCCCCTGTTTTGGTTAAGAGGTTTTAGCCAACTTTTCAGTGATTGGATCCTGGGATGGTTATGACATCATCCAGTGTTTTCCAGGTGTGTGAGTCACAGTGGGGTGGCCGGTAGCCTAGCGGTTAAGAGTGTTTGGCTTATGACCGAAATGTTGTTGGTTTGAATCTCTGGGCCGTCTAGGTGAAAACCTGCCTGTGCCCTTGAGCAAGGCACTTAACCCTAATTGCTCCTGTAAGAGAGTCTACTGAACTAGGGTTTCCCAAACTTGGTCCAACCATGACCGTGAAAAGGTAGAGCTGGCCAACATGTCCCTCTCTTCCTCCCAGTCCCACACGTCTATTGCAGTGAGAGGATAAAAAGAAAATGGTAGCTTAATAGAATAAAAACAAGATGGCAGATTAAATATAGCCCACAAAGAAAGCTATTACACAAAAAAAAACACATTGTAGCGCTTTCCCATTCCCCTCACTCTATTCGAACAGACCCACTGGGCACAAACTGGTGAAGTGGAACGACATTTATTGTTGCAAAATTATTCAGCCCCTTTACTCTCAGTGCAGCAAACTCTCTCCAGAATTTTCAGTGAGGATCTCTGAATGATCCAATGTTGACCTAAATGACTAATGATGATAAATACAATCCACCTGTGTGTAATCAAGTCTCCGTATAAATGCACCTGCACTGTGATAGTCTCAGAGGTCCGTTAAAAGCGCAGAGAGCATCACACCAGGCAGGTCCGAGATACTGTTGTGAAGAAGTTTAAAGCCGGATTTGGATACAAAAAGATTTCCCAAGCTTTAAACATCCCAAGGAGCACTGTGCAAGCGATAATATTGAAATGGAAGGAGTATCAGACCACTGCAAATCTACCAAGACCTGGCCGTCCCTCTAAACTTTCAGCTCATACAAGGAGAAGACTGATCAGAGATGCAGCCAAGAGGCCCATGATCACTGGATGAACTGCAGAGATCTACAGCTGAGGTGGGAGACTCTGTCCATAGGACAACAATCAGTCGTATATTGCACAAATCTGGCCTTTATGGAAGAGTGGCAAGAAGAAAGCCATTTCTTAAAGATATCCATAAAAAGTGTCACAAGCCACCTGGGAGACACACCAAACATGTGGAAGAAGGTGCTCTGGTCAGATGAAACCAAAATTGAACTTTTGGCAACAATGCAAAACGTTATGTTTGGCGTAAAAGCAACACAGCTCATCACCCTGAACACACCATCCCCACTGTCAAACATGGTGGTGGCAGCATCATGGTTTGGGCCTGCTTTTCTTCAGCAGGGACAGGGAAGACGGTTCAAATTGATGGGAAGATGGATGGAGCAAATACAGGACCATTCTGGGAAGAAAACCTGAGGAGTCTGCAAAAGACCTGAGACTGGGAGCTTCCAACAAGACAATGATCCAAAACATAAAGCAAAATCTACAATGGAATGGTGCAAAAATAAACATATCCAGGTGTTAGAATGGCCAAGTCAAAGTCCAGACCTGAATCCAATCGAGAATCTGTGGAAAGAACTGAAAACTGCTGTTCACAAATGCTCTCCATCCAACCTCACTGAGCTCAGCTGTTTTGCAAGGAGGAATGGGAAAACATTTCAGTCTCTCGATGTGCAAAACAGAGACATACCCCAAGCCAAAAGCAAAAGGTGGCTGACAAAGTAAAAAGTTTGCACGCCCAATTTTTCAGTTTTTGTTTTGTTAAAAAGTTTGAAATATCCACGTCATTCCACTTCATGATTGTGTCCCACTTGTTGAAAAAATACAGTTTTATATCTTTATGTTGAACCAACGTGGAATAGAGGTTGAATCGACGTCTGTGCCCAGTGGGGAGGTTCATTTGGCTTCTGCTAATGATGATGAGGGTGAGAGCAGTGTTGAAATGGCAAGTTTGTCGCCATGCGTGCCCCTTAGTTTTGATCAAATACCCCCTTCACAGCACTTTTCCCCCCACCGGCTGCTCCGCAGTCAACGACTAATCACTCATGTTGCAGAAATGGGAAAATAATACGAGAAGGGGGCTTTACTTTAGGTTTTCTACCAACCTGTCGTCTGTACAGCCTCCGAGCATGTATTACTGCTCTACAGCAGGCCCCCCTGCTGATCCCAAATCAGCTCTGCGCCATCGACGCCACGTCCACGCCAATGTCTAATCACAAGCCCCCCGGTGACAAATGCTGTTTGCCTGACTAGATTTGATACTACAGAATTTGACTGTCGGGGCCCCCAAAACATCTGCTGCTCCTTAATCTGCTGGTTAGCTGGGCTTGCTGCTAAAGCTCCCAGTGAAGGATTGAGGCTATGTCCCAATTACCTCTCCTTCCTCCCAGAAGTGTACACTCATTCACTACTCCCCACAAATGTTAAAGAATTGGATTGGTGTAGGGATGAGCTAGAGGAAGTTTCTAATGCAAGTCATTTTCTTTGAAGTCCATGAAGGGAGGTGAATAAGTGCACACTTCGGGGGAAAGAAGATCTTTTTGGGACGCACCCTTCCAGCCTTCCTCCTTTGCACATTCAAGAGACATCCAGTCTGCCGCTCTGCACAGACTGACAGGTAAGAGGAACACAAATTAAATGGTGTTCCGCATGAAAGTATCAGACAAGTGACATTTATTGCATTTGTTACAGACGCCTGACTTTGAAAACGTCCCTTCGCTATCTCGCGTCTCAGAAGCGCTTACACAAGAGCTCGCGCTCAATTTCTTCAAACAACATTCTCTCTCACTTCTACCCCACCAAAAGCATCAATTTTTCTCTCCCTCTCTGTTATGTACACACCCTGTCACACGCACACACACTAAAGCTGGGACGATAAACCGAAAATGATCGACACCAACCAAACTGACAGCTTATCGTGGACATTTTGTTGTTATTGTTCATTACAATAAATAACCTATAGTGCCCTGCGAGAGAAACGTGAAGTTTGAAATGATATGTTTGCTAATATGGGTGATTAGTAATGGGCCAATTGATAGCTACAGCATTCAAAGTAATAGTGGTAGGGGTTTTAAGGTTAATTATAAAAAGAACATTAATGTTATAAGTGACCATTCAATTGATCGTTATTGTGATAATTCAGTCAATTTATCGTGATATGGATTTATGTCCATATTGCCCAGCTCTAACACACACACACACACACACACACACACACACACACATATATATATTTTTTTATCTTGCAGTCTTGTTTGATAGAGATACCCACACAGTTTCCATGGAAACTCAAAAAGAATATTTTTTCTTCTTTCTTCTCCCCCCCTATCTCTCCTCTGTGTCTTTGATGATGGGCATAGCCAAGTCTGAGAGGCAGAGTAAGCGAGGTGTGCACTTCTGATCACTAAAGCAATGTTGTACTTTGCAAGTATAAAACGCAGTATAAGCAACATGCACGGCCAACAAGGCGTACTGAAATAAATTCAGCATCCACAGCTGAACATCCCATCCACTGGTGTTCTAAAATACACTTGATGGCTTGGCTCATGTCTCACCACTGTCATGACTTTGACTACAATTTAGACTAATCACCAGTGGAATTACTCTGAGTGTGTTACATGGGTTTGCCAATATAGCACTATGTGCGCTATTGGTATGAGTAGCGTGAGTATTTGTCACATGCGCCGAAAACAACGGTGTAGACCTTACAGTGAAATGCTTACTTACAAGCCCTTAACCGACAATGCAGTTTGAGAAAAAGAGTTAAAACCTCTCTAGGCTAGAGGGAGGTATTTTCATGTCCGGATGAAAAGTGTGCCCAAAGTAAACTGCCTGCTACTCAGGCCCAGAAGCTAGGATATGCATATTATTAGTAGATTTGGATAGAAAACACTCCAGTTTCTAAAACTGTTTGAATGATGTCTGTGAGTATAACAGAACTTATTTGGCAGGTGAAACCCCAAGGACAAACCAACCAGGAATTTGTTTTTTGAGGTCACTTTCTTTTCAATGGGTTTTCTATGGGGATCTAGATTTCTAAGGCACTTGCTTGCGCTTCCACTAGATGTCAACAGTCTTTAGAAATTGGTTGATGTTTTTCCTTTGAGAAATGAAGAAGTAGGGCTGTTCAGAACGAGGGTAGAGTGTAGTGTACTGTTGTGGTTGGGGTGCACGACCTGAAAGCTCGCTCCACTTTGTTTTTATCCACTATTGAACGCAGTTTATCCCATCTTAAATTTGATTGATTATTTACGTAAAAAAATACCTAAAGTTGTATTAGGAAAGTTGTTTGAAATGTTTGGACAAAGATTACAGGTAACTTATTAGATATTTTGTAGTCATGTTGCGCGAGTTGGAACCGGTGTTTTTCTGAATCAAACGCTCCAAATAAATGGACATTTTGGAGATATAACGATGGAATTAATCGAACAAAAGGACCATTTGTGATGTTTATGGGACATATTGGAGTGCCAACAAAATACGTTCTTCAAAGGTAAGGCATGAATTATATCGTTATTTCTGAGTTTTGTGTCACCCCTGGCAGGATGAAATATGATTGTCTGTGTTTGTTCGATGGGGTGCTGTCCTCAGATAATAGCATGGTTCACTTTCGCCGTAAAGTATTTTTGAAATCTGACATGGTGGCTGGATTAACAAGAAGTAAAGCTTTAATTTGGTGTCTTGCACTTATGATTGTATGAAATATATATATATATATAAATATTTCTAATAATTTAATTTGAATTTGGCGCTCTGTCATTTCACCGAATGTTGTCAAATCGAAATCGTTAACGGGATTTCATCCCTAAGATTAAGAAAATATTGACTAAATAAAAGAAAGTTAAAAAAAAAAAAAAAAAAAAAGAACACAAGAAAATTGCATAACAATAACGAGGCTATATACCGGTACCGAGTCAATGTGCGGGGGTACAGGTTAGTTGAGGTCATTTGTAAAGTTTACTATGCATAGTTAATAAACAGCGAGTAGCAGCAGTGTAAAAACAACAGGGGTGTCAATGTAAATAGTCCCGGTGGCCATTTGATTTACTGTTCAGCGGTTTTATGGTTCGGGGTTAGAAGCCGTAAGGAGCCTTATGGTCCAGTACCACTTGCCGTACGGGAGTAGAGACAACAATCTATGACTTGGGTGACTGGAGTCTGACAATTTTTTGGGCTTTCCTCTGAGACTGCCTAGTATATAGGGGGTGATAGGTAGCCTAGTGGTTAGAGCATTGGGCCAGTAACCAAAAGGTTGCTAGTGCTGACAAGGTAAAAATCTGTCGTTCTACCCCTGAACAAGGCAGTTAATCCACAGTTCCTAGGCAGTCATTGTAAATAAGAATCTGTTCTTAACTGACTTGCCTAGTTAAATAAAGGTTAAATAAAAATAAGTTTGGCCCCAGTGATGTACTGGACTGTTCGCTCTCTGTAGTGTCTTACAGTCAGATGCTGAGCAGTTGCCATACCAGGCGGTGATGCAACCGGTCAGGATGCTCTCTATGGTGCAGGTGTAGAACTTTTTGAGGATCTGGGGACCCATCTTTTCAGTCTCCTGAGGGGGAAAGGTGTTGTCGTGCCCTCTTCACAACTGTCTTAGTGTGTTTGGACCATGATAGTTTGTTGGTGATGTGGACACCAAGGAACTTGAAAATCTCGACCCGCTCCACTTCGGCCCCGTTGATGTTAATGGTGGCCTGTTCGGCCCTCCTTTTCCTATAGTTCACGATCAGCTCCTTTGTCTTGCTCACATTGATCAGGCCTACCACTGTGTCATCAGCAAACTTAATGATGGTGTTGGAGTCGTGCTTGGCCAAGCAGTCATCAAATCAAATGTATTTCATCAAGTCAAATTAAATCAGTCATGGGTGAACAGGGAGTACAGGAGGGGACTTAGCACGCAACTCTGAGGGGCACCAGTGTTGAGGATCAGCATGGCAGATGTGTTGTTGCCTACCCTTACCACCTGGGGGGTGGTCATCAGGAAATCCAGGATCCAGTTGCAGAGGGATGTGTTTAGTCCCAGGGTCCTTAGCTTGGTGATGAGCTTTGTGGGTACGATGGTGTTGAACACTGAGCTGTAGTCAATGAACAGCATTCTCACATTGGTGTTCCTTTTTGTCTCCTCCTGCCTTACATCATACAATACCTGCCAGTCTCCACAGCGTGATATCAACCCAGAGCATATCGGACTGCTTCTCTCTACCACCTCACCGGATTACTGACTCTCTGGGTCATTACACCGGATCATCACAGCTAGCTAGCGGAAAACGAGTGGCTACTGTTAGCTACACCTCTGTCCCGAATCAAGCACCAGTCAGCCTTGAGCTAGCCTCGAGCTAGGCCCATATACCAGCTAATTCAAGGGCTACAATACCTCTTTTGCCAATTAGCCCGGACCCTTTATTGTCGACACGGAGCCCTGCTGATCCATCACGACTGGTCTAACGACGTAATCGCCTGATGTGGTCTCAACAGGCTATTCCGTTACGATGTCGCCGAAGAACAATCTGCTAGCCCCGGCCCGCTATCTTTCTGAACGCCGTGTCTCCCGCACGCCTAGCATAGTAGTGACTACCGAACGGCTCCCTGACTCACCTATTGCTGCTCATTGGACCCTATGATCACTTGGCAACACAGCTGATGCCCTCTGGCCTCTTTCAATAACACGGTACCTCATTTTGTTTATCTGTCGGTCCCAGCCTCGAACTCAGGTCCTGTACGTACCTAACTGAACCATTCATTGCCATTTACCCGTTGTTGTCTTAGCACTCCCGATCAACACCTGTGATTGCTTTATGCCTCTCTCTAATGTCAATATGCATTTGTCTACTGCTGTCTTGGCTAGGTATTATTGTTTTCTTTCACTGTAGAGCCCTCAGTCCCACTCAACATGCCTTAGATAGCTCTTTTGTCCCACCCCCCACACATGCGGAGACCTCACCTGGCTTAACTGGTGCCTCCAGAATCGAAACCTCTCTCATTGTCACTCAACGCCTAGGTTTACCTCCACTGTACTCACATCCAACCATCTATTCTACCACGCCCAGAAATCTGCTCCTTTTATTCTCTGTTCCCAACGCACTAGACGACCAGTTCTTATAGCCTTTAGCCGTACTCTTATCCTACTCCTCCTCTGTTCCTCTGGTTATGTAGAGGTTAACCCAGGCCCTGTAGCCCCCAGTTCCCCAGGCGCTATCATTTGTTGACTTCTGTAACCGTAAAAGCCTTGGTTTCATGCATGTTAACATCAGAAGCCTCCTCACAAGTTTGTTTTATTCACTGCTTTAGCACACTCCGCCAACCCTGATGTCTGTGGTTATCCTCCTTAATTGTCATTTGACTTTTGTAGAAGCAGAAGCCAGGTAAATGATGCTTTTCCTTGCTGATGTTTATGAAACTTGCATTCAACTCAACCTTGCTTTTAAAACACAAGTTTTATCTCACGGCCTCATTTGTTTATAAATGATGTATATGGAGCAAAACATTCATAAACATCTCATCCATATTTTCACTTAGTCATGACAAACCACTTATTTGGTCTCCTAATGGGATGTGTTTCCGTCTGGAAATGATCCAGAACACTCGGCTTGTTTAGAATGGCTATAAAACAAAACACAGGGCCTCACCGCTGATTCAATCGTCATTCATTTGGTTTCAGACTAAATTGCTTTAAGAGTATTAATTTGTTGCCCAACGGGACCAGGTCCAGATCAGGTATTATCTCCGCTGTGCGTGGATGTATTTTGGGAATGGTTTTCTCTCAGTTCAGTGGCCTGCAAATGTATTGCATTCAAACAGACTGGGGAAACTTGAGTTTAACCCGGGTATTTTCAAGGCATGTCGATTCTCCGGTAAAACCATTTCCTGTCACTCCTGTTGCCTCCGTTTATTATTTGCTCGCAGAACATTGCGTTGAGTAGACGAGTGTAATTTTCACTGTTGGCCCTCCCGGTACTCGTTACTGTATATGGATCTACATTCAATTCCATGTGTGGGTACAATGTGAAGACAAGAGGTTACACACGCACACACACACACACACACACACACACACACACACACACACACACACACACACACACACACACAGACACAGACACACAGACACACACACACACACACACCACCTTGTAGGCTGTGAGAAAGCAACTGAGGTACATTGAGAGACAGATGGGGGAAAGAAAACACCAAAACAATACACACCCGAGGGGGGTTGAGCAGAAGGCCCCTATGCATGTTGTGATCTGTCACGCACTCTCTAAACTGTACAAGTCGGGTGTGCTTAGTGAGTGATGTGCATGCGTTTTAGCAAGGTTAGCAACACAGGGCGGGGAGGATGAATGGCCTCTGCTTTCAGGTGGTCAGCACTGGGACTCAACAGACCGGTAGGCGAGAGAGCGAGAGGGAGAGAGGGCCTGTACTACCGTCAGACTCAGTAACCATAGCACGAATCAAGAAAACAGCATGTGTCCTATATTTACTGAAAATAGCATGACCCTCCACCACCTCCAAATCAGGATTTACCACAACTCTCTCTGTGTGGAGAGGATAAAAAATATATATATATATTGTTCACCATTTATCTAAAAGGCATGCGACGCAGTGATTTTGGTAACTGAATGGGTAAATACTGAATTTGAATCGTCTCGAAGTAGTGAATACATTTTTTTCTTTCATTTTGTCTAAAGTTACAGCCTTCAACATTGGAATAATGTGGAAACAAAAGTAATGGACTGTATTAATGTGCACAGTGTCCCACAGCTCTTCAAGAGCCACGGTATTACCTATGAAAACAATGGACCTTTAACTCTAATTAAAAGCATTTCCAAGTCCTTGCACCTTGGTTAATTGGTAAAAAGTTTTCTATGAGTTTGGTATGAACTCTAAATTAACCTCTGATTCTGATGGGAGAACACCACAGCATCAGTGCCAGTGTGCCGGCTAAAGAAGAACCCACCCTCACCAAAGAGCCCTTTGTCCTCTCATGCTTAGAATTTCAAACTGAGAAAATGAGCATGATGGCAGATGATCTTGCTTCATTTAAATAAGTCGAGGAAGAACCGTCAAACTGTGTTTATGGAATTACCCTGACAGGGTTTTGCTTGTGTGGTAAATGTTTTCAACGGGATGCCATGTAGGCGAAACATAAACCGACAATGGCGTTGGTTGAACAGAAAGACAAAGCGGAAGAAAGCCACAGAATCCACACCCACACGACCAATCCTTCTCACTCCGGATCAAGTCGAGAATCAATCTGAGGAACAAATGAGGCGTTTACGGACACCTGCCGCAGGAGACCCGGGAAAGTCTTTCAAACCTCTAGCGAGTGTTGCAGCGGCAGTCTAGGTGTTTTTGTCACACTTCTCACCCATCTCATTTCCCCCCTCCAATTAGACTTCCTCAGCAAGGTTTCTGTTGCACATTAGGTTGAAGGAGGATATGTCAAGTTCAAAGGACCTCGTTGTGTCAGCCGAGTTATAGGCTTTATCTCTGACAGCCCTGCTAGAGCGAGGCATTGTGGTGCCGTGACGAGTTGCCTCGCCATTGAACTAGTGGTGCAGATTCGTATTATTCCCCTCAACCTACTTTGGAGCTTTTGACGAGTGTGTGTCTGTCTTCTTCCCTTTGCAAGAGACTCCCAAGCTTCACTCTTGCTCTCTTTCTCTCACCAAGTCTACAAACGAACAAACATACAGGCGGGTTTGTGAAGAAGCTCTATCTTTTGACTCGGATGGGTTGTCACAATGTTCTTGATAGATTAGTGACCTGCTAAACATGCTCACCTCTGCTTGAGTGGATAATCTGTGAATAATAAGTCGTGTCAGAGCGCTTGCACATTGCAAAAGCTTGGGATATGCAATATATAGAGATCTATTTTCACATTGTGTTCCCCTTTGATCTTTGATGTCAAGTGGGACGACGATCCACTTTGGGATGTCTGGCTGTGATCTGATTTCAGTGGGACATCACACCTCCACCGTTTAAGAGTACCCATCACCGTGACAATGGATGAGATGGGTTTTCGGCCTCTGGTGCGATCTGTTCTTGATGATTGAAAATAAGAGAGGACAGTTACCCCCCAACGCAAGTAAGAGGAGGCGGTGAGCTCAGAGCATGGCATAGCGGAGCTACTGTAACTCTTGCTTCCGTCCCTACGTCTGGGGGGAATTAACAAACATGAACTGATTCAGTCAAAGCTTTAAATATTCCCCATGTCAATCTTGAAAAAAGGCTGTGCTCATAAGTGTACGGTTCGGTTGTCATAGATAGACAATTACCTGATGTTACATTTGACATCAATTATGGAGATCTTTTATGACCACTCCATTAACAAGACAAGAGACAATGAATGAACCAGTGTTTGATCTACATGCCATATCTTGAGTGACATTCCAAGTCCTCAGACAAATGAAGCAAAGCACCAAGCGATCATCCATCCTTCTCGAACAAACAAGTTCTCTGCCTGCACCTAATCAAAGGCTGCCACTCTCACGCGTGCCAATGTGGGTAGAGGGTGGGTGCTTCAGGGGGAGAACAAAAGCAGATGCCTAGCGTGAGAGAGGGCGTAGGTTTCTCTGTGTGAGTGGGTTCATCGCCTGTGGTGTGAAATATTGTTTTCATTAAAGAGCAGGCAGCAGTTCCCAATGAAAACCCCAAACATGCACAGCAGTGTGTCTCTGGAGAGGAGCCTCAGCCTCCTGATTCACAGAAAGCCTCCCTTTAATTTCTTGCACAAGCTCTCCGGTTGTAGTGAACAATCTATCTGAGGAACAAATGAGGCGTTTACGGACACCTGCCGCAGGACACCGGGGAAAGTCTTTCAAACCTCAAGCAAGTGTTATAGTGGCAGACTAGGTCTTGTTGTCACAGTTCTCACCCCGTCTCACTTCCCCCCTACAATTAGACTTTCTCAGCAAGGTTTCTGTTGCATATTAGGTTGAATGAAGACATGCCAAGTTCAAAGGACCTCGTTGTGTCAGCCGAGTTATAGGCTTTATCTCTGACAGCCCTGCTAGAGCGAGGCATTGTGGTGCCGTGACGAGTTGCCTCGCCGTTGAACTAGTGGTGCAGATTCGTATTATTCCCCTCAACCTAATTTGGAGCTTTTGACGAGTGTGTGTCTGTCTTCTTCCCTTTGCAAGAGACTCCCAAGCTTCTCTGTCTCGCTCTCTCTCTCTCTCGCTCTCTCTCTCTCCCTCTCATTCTCTCTCTCTTTCTCTCTAAGTCTGAAAAATAACAAACATACAGGCGGGTTTGTGAAGTAACTCTGTTTTGGCTTCGGATGGGTTGTCACAATGTTCTTGATGGATTAGTGACCTGCTAAACATGCTCACCTCTGCTTGAGCGGATAATCTGTGAATAATAAGTCGTGTCAGAGCGCTTGCACATTGCAATAGCTTGGGATATGCAATATATAGAGATCTATTTTCACATTGTGTTCCCCTTTGATCTTTGATGTCATCTACACAAGTGGGACGACGATCCACTTTGGGATGTCAGGCTGTGATCTGATTTCAGTGGGACATCACAGCTCCACCGTTTAAGAGTACCCATCACCGTGACAACGGATGAGATGGGTTTTCGGCCTCTGGTGCGATCTGTTCTTGATGATTGAAAATAAGAGAGGACAGTTACCCCCCAACGCAAGTAAGAGGAGGCGGTGAGCTCAGAGCATGGCATAGCGGAGCTACTGTAACTCTTGCTTCCGTCCCTACGTCTGGGGGGAATTAACAAACATGAACTGATTCAGTCAAAGCATTAAATATTCCCCATGTCAATCTTGAAAAAGGGCTGTGATCATAAGTGTACGGTTCGGTTGTCATAGATAGACAATTACGGAGATCTTTTATGACCACTCCATTAATAAGACAAGAGACCATGAATGAACCAGTGTTTGATCTACATGCCATATCTTGAGTGACATTCCAAGTCCTCAGACAAATGAAGCAAAGCACCAAGCGATCATCCATCCTTCTCGAACAAACAAGTTCTCTGCCTGCACCTAATCAAAGGCTGCCACTCTCACGCGTGCCAACGTGGGTGGAGGATGGGTGCTTCGGGAGACAAAAAAAAAGCAGACGCCTAAGCATGTGAGAAGGAGTATGAGTGTCTGTGTGAGCGGTTTCATCGCTTTTGGTGTGAAATATAGTTTTCATTAAAGAGCAGGCAGTGGTTCCCGATGAAAACCCCAAACAGCACAGCAGTGTGTCTCTGGAGAGGAGCCTCAGCCTCCCTGCTTCACAGAAAGCCTCCCTTTCAATTCCTGCACACGCTCAGACCTACTGCCACTTTTTCATGTCCAATCCCGCTGAATGGATTTCTGCTCCTTTATTCTTCCTTTTCTGCCTCGATTCGGGTGAAGGTTGGCGGTTCTTGTTGTCTATTTTTAGGGCCGACTCCCATTGCCTTTTTGCTACAACTCTTTCGCTGTCTCCGGATTTGACTCAGTGCTTTTTTTTCGTTAGCTGGCAATCCTCGGGGAGTGGAATGACGGTGGTTCAAGAGTTTGGCAAAGTTTTGGGAACCGTTCGAGAACTACAGATGAGCCTGTTTTAGTGAAGTTAAAAATGAACAGCAACCCTGTGCTGGGAAAATATCCCACCAGGGTGTCTGTCTCAGACACCGGCAATGGTGGCACACATGCTGAGTATAATAATGTTACAGTGCACCATGTGGTTTGAAAAACATGAATAGTTTCCAACACACACCCAAGTGGTACCTCCCTGTAAGAAATGAATACAGAATGATATAGGGTAGGCTATTCTTTACCCAGTGTACCATGCTGCATCCCACTGCTGGCTTGCTTCTGAATCTAAGCAGGGTTGGTTCTGGATGGGAGACCAGATTCTGCTGGAAGTGGTGTTGGAGGGCCAGTAGGAGACACCCTTTCCTCTGGTAAAAAAATAAAAATAAAAATGTCCCCAGGGCAGGCATTAGGGACATTGCCAGGTGTAGGGTGCTGTCTTTTGGATGGGATGTTAAACGGGTGTCCTGACTCTCTGTGGTCAATAAAGATCCCATGGCAGTTATCGTAAGAGAGGGTTGTTAACCCCGGTATCCTGGCTAAATTCCCAGCTGTCCCTCATACCATCACGGTCACCTAATCATCCCCAGCTTACAATTGGCTCATTCATCCCTCCTCCTCTCCCCTGTAACTATTCCCCAGGTCGTGGCTGTAAATGAGAATGTGTTCTCAGTCAACTTACCTGGTAAAATAAGGGTTAAATAAACATTTAACAAATGATCCTTTCAGGTCAGAGAAAAACATGCTTTGTTCATCACTGATTATGAACAAATAAAAAAACTTAATGATATCAAACACAATAAAAACACATCATTTTTTGTCAAACACTTGCATTGGTAAAAACCCACCTGAAGACACGCCCAATAACTCATTATTTAGCTTTCCAGTCTAGCTGTACAATGGTCGTCTATGAAGTGCAGTGAGCTTACAACCGGGGGTCTACAGCTAGCCGAACTTGCACCTCTTCGAAGTCCTTTGTCGCTCTACTGGGAAGACCACCCCTGTTCCTCCTCACTACGGACGTTTCAGTTCCTCTGTGTGTCAGGGGGTCTTCCGTTGGGGAACAGATGCAGTGTGCTCAATGAGAGCCTGCCTGATAAGAGAAGAGAGAGAGAGAGAGCAACTCTTTCCTCTCTGCGACAACTTCATTAATCACTACACCGATCGATCGCCACACAGGAAACACGTTGGGGCCAAACAACTTTGCCAGCCCGCTAGTCTCATCCTCATTTATGGATTTATGGATTTTCCTTGCTCTGTCTCTCACTGTTGTTGGTGTTTTCTTTGTTTTTTTAGTCCGTTTTTTTTTTATCCCGTGCCATCTGGAAATGTGTTTTTCCTCTCTGGATGTGGAAAAAAGGTTGTCCACCTCTGTACTCGCTCCACTGGTGGCTTTTAAACAGTAGTACATCTATGTAGCTAGGGGTTGTAGATCTGGAAACACATAGTTAAAGCTCATAAGTGCATTTTAAAAGGGATTTTATCCCATCCGTTTGATTGGGTTACCGTAAACCATTTGGCATATTTTTCACAAATGTAGCATCATGTCACAGGCGGGACTTGAATCTCACCTACCAAGTGTTTCCATTTAGCTGATTGGTTGAATAAAAGACGTGTGCTATTTTAACCAAATGTGTTTGTTCCGTCGTGACGGCTGGACCGGCCACCCACTTACTGCAAAAAACCAACAACCGGGGAGAACTTCCTTCTTTTAGCTTTGTTCCATGTGGGGTGAAATGTGGACTTTGCCTCTGAATTTCAAGGCCAACCTCTCAACAAAACCTGATGATGTACACAATGACAGTGGGATTAACGAAATGTCTGGGCGTTGTCCACACGTTGCCAAATGTTCTTTCCTGCATCTTTCCTGCATATTCCACACGTCAGGAAATCTCATTGTTAGCAACGTTCCATGTGGCAGCAACCTTTTATTATGGCCTTGTAGGATGTTTTCACAGGGCACAATGTTATTCCTGTGAATTTTAGTACATCATCTAACTGTGTGTTGTAAGGACAAAATATGTACTATACTCAGTCTACTCACCGAAACACTGTCACTCTGCCTCATTCCTTTGCTTACATCTTCCTCCTCCCTTGTGGGTTGTGCTGGGATGTCTCTGTTCAGACAAATGCTTATGGTCCTGGAGCAGCTCAATGAGGCATGGAAAAGCCCTGATTAATTGAAGAGTAAGAAAAGATGGGTGGAGATGATGACATCGACGTCAAGCCAAGAGGTAAAATAATGGGGCAAATGCACTGGGTAAATTATGTATCAATCTAATATTAAAACTGACAGCTATGGGATGATTTCTGATGCATGTAATAATGCTACATTGTAATTTGAAACACACACTATACATGTGCAGTATTGTTTACGCGGTTAATCTATTCTCATATAGTGGAGATCAACCTTGTGTATTGTGGGTATTTGTTTGATCTCAGCTGAAGGGTCCAGGCCGGATATTTGACATGCTTCTAAACGACTTGAGCTGCAGCAGAGCAATGCGGTGTACAATGCAGTGGACGTTTTCAGAACACGTTCACGCAATTTGATCAAGAGAGGTCTGCGTGTGGTTTAGACGACCAATTTCATGTTTTATTTGATTGGCGGCCATTCTGCCTCTTTATGCCCCTCCTTAATGACACTTAATCCAACCCCCTCTCCCTCTGTGTTATTAAAAATAATCATTGAAGTCATCTTAACAAGTTGTTAGGTATTACTTCCCAAAGCCACTGGGATGTATCAAAAGAAGATTGGAAATCTTCCCTCTTCAAGTGACAAACTCTTGACTAGATGCGTTCCCCGATCACACGCCTGGAGATGACCCAAGCTCATGTTTGCTCCCTGAGTGGATGCCTGGCACTGTGGCTGACATCAGAGGGTCGCTCCCCCGCTTCCCCTAAAGGACGAGCGATGGGACTTTGATTAGTATCCTCTAATCTCAGGCTTTTTAAATGCACACCATCTCATGAGGTGTATCTCTGCTTTCAGTATTTTAACTTGTCCACCCACCCGCTGCTCCTCTGCATCTCTGACGCACTTGAGACCTAGGAACCTGCAGAGGCTCTGGCTGCATTCCCTTTACCTGCTTCTACTTTGTTCTTTCCTCATTAGCCGCTCATCTAGAGGATTCCGAGGCGTTGTTGTATCTACTGCCGTCACTGGCAACCTTTTCTCTGTACTTCAGCACGGCCTGACACAACGTTTCTGGGCATTGTTATGAGCCGAAGCTGATCCGAATTCCTCGCAGCTTGTTTGACAAACGTAACAGAGATGACCCCTAAGACTCTACCGGAGAGAATGGCCAAAGAGAGGAGAGAGTGGCCAAAGAGAGGGAGGGAAGACCGAACACGCAGGGCGGAGAGGAGGAGAGAGTAAAGAGCAGGAGCTTGACAGCAGGAGCATTTCAGATGGTTTCTTTATCGTTTTACATGGCTCCTGAAGGACTCACAGCAGCATCTGTTCCCGCACTCGGGCCCACTGCAGTCACCCAAAATGCACCCAGCCCACTTCTGACTCCCAATAATGAGGCAAGGCCACAAATGAGGAAAGATGTGGGTCAGGCAGATGCTTTTCTTTGTTAAAAGAACCCCACCACACACTAAATGTCCCAGTTCTACAAATCCTCTGACTCACTCATTGTGTAGATTGAATCCGAATTCAATTCATGCGTCAAATTACCATTATCCATCACACAATTTGGATGCATGTCCTTTCAGTGTATGTAGCGTTACACAACTACTCATTCATAAGTGTCTGATTTGTTGAAAATAAAAAGCACTAAAGCCTTGGGAAATAGACAATACTATACATGGATTGTATTATGTCTCGGCCTTGAAGATGCCTGTACGTACGATCAGCATCTAAAAGATGGTATACTACCAAGTCTTTAGAACTTCCTTCAAAATATTGTTTTTAGGGACGACTGACAGCCAGGCAGATATCTGAAATACTTGGATTATTGGAGGTAGATTTTCTTTTAATCTGATACTTGCGTTAGATATTGTGCATTCGGAATGTATTCAGACCCCTTGACTTTTTCCATGTTTTCTTACGTTACAGCCTTATTCTAAAATGTGTTAAATTGTTTTATTTTCCCTAAACAATCTACACACAATACCCCATAATGACGAATCAAAAACAGGTTTTGGGATTTTTTTGCAAATGTATAAAAAAAACAACTGACATATCACATTTAAATATGTATTTATACCCTTTACTCTACTTTGTTGAATCACCTTTGGCAGCGATTACAGCCTCGAGTCTTCTTGGGTATGACGCTACAAGCTTGGCACATCTGTATGTGGGTAGTTTCTCCCATTCTTCTCTGCAGATCCTCTCAAGCTCTGTCAGGTTGGATGGGGAGCGTTGCTGCACAGCTATTTTCAGGTCTCTCCAGAGATTTTCGATTGGGTTCAAGTCTGGGCTCTGGCTGGGCCACTCAAAGACATTCAGAGACTTGTCCCGAAGCCACTACTGCATGATCTTGGTTGTGTGCTTAGGGTCGTTGTCCTTTTGGAGGGTGAACGTTCGCCCCAGTCTGAGGTCTTGAGCGCTCTGGAACAGTATTTCATCAAGGATCTCTCTGTACTTTGCTCCGTTCATATTTCCCTTGATCTTGACTAGTCTCCCAGTCCCTGCCGCTGAAAAACATCCCCACAGCACGATGCTGCCACCACCATGCTTCACCGTAGGGAACCTTTTTCAAATGATGGCCAATCAATTGAATTTACGATAGGTGGACTCCAATCAAGTTGTACAAACATCTCAATGGAAACAGTTTGCACTTGAGCTACATTTTGAGTCTCATAGCAAAGGGTCTGAATACTTATGCAAATAATGTATTTCTGTAATACATTTGCAAAAATGTCTAAAAACCTGTTTTCACTTTGTCATTATGGGGTATTGTGTGTAGATTGAGGTAAAAAAAGGGGTCTGAATACTTTCCAAATGTGCTGTATGTCAATCTTGAGACATTGTTTCTATTTACTATTGACTAGCTATAGTCTAGTCAATAGTAAATAGGGGGGTACTGGGTACCACATTTTACCCACATCTCTTTTAAGGCATATGATTAAGTGCAATCAATCATTTGTTTTGAATCCTTATGAAATTGTAGGAGAAATTGTAGGAGATATATAGGTCCCTGACATCTGTTTCATACTGAGCAAAGGACACAACAAACATGCACTCTGTGTTCAAGTGCACTTCCAGCTGGGTGAGTTTTCCCAGCGGTAGAGTCTGGTGCGGAGGAAAGGGAGCCACAGGGCCCCGTTAGGGGTCTACATCTGGAGTCGCAGGCTGGATGCTGAGACCTGGTGTTGGGCTGCTGGGGTGTAATTTAACAGCCGGGGCACAGGGGTGGCTGAGGCAAGATGATTGAGGTACCCGCCTGCTGTGAACCGCTTAGAAATAACCCTCACCTCACCCAAACACAGACACACACACACACATGCATATGGCCGACACAGTTTGATGCAGAAACACACAGTAAGTTTCAGGTTTTATTTATCACATGCACAGGTACGGTGAAGCCCTTCCCAACGGTGCAGAATTCAATATCAAAAATATCAAATCACAGTTTCCATTTTACAGTGATGCTCCTGTCCTTTTCCCCCTACCAATTCAAAGTAACAAGATTACTTCCATGATTTGTTGACTATTGTCACTGCCATCTCACTAGCTCGCTAGCTAGCTACCAGCTACCCGCCACAACGTTTGTGGAGCAACAGGAAGAACGCAAACCAGATTGTTTTGTGTCTTTATGATTTGTACCAACGAAGAAAAAGGCAAATAATACTGTCAAAGTACCGACTTTCTTATTTGAAAAGTAACTAAGTATCTGGTTACTTAAATTGAAAAAACTAACACATCAAGTTACTCAATACAACAAAAATGTAACCTGAGGAGGGAGGCCTATGACTTTGAAACGCATTACACCCAACACTGGTTGCAATTAATGTTCTGCACATCAGGATGGGAAAGATAACCGGGTGTCGTATGTAGAGTAACATATTAGGTTTGTCATGCCCAATATTTGGATGCCATCGTCTGATCTTGCGCCAACTTGTGTTCAGTCCTGGTTAAAAGCCCGCGTTGCTTAGCCCGCGTTCACGCTGTGGCTAATAGGGATAAAGGGATGACATGCACGTGGAGAGGTGAAAGGGGTAAAAGTGATGCACTCACAGAGCTGTGCATGTAAAGGGGCTCATTTCACCGCTCATGATAAAGTCCCATAGATTCCACCCGCTTTCTCTTAATCAGGAGCTCATGAGAATGGAAATGTATGCTATAGCTGAGGCACTCGGTGGTTCATCTTCAGACCACCGTAATGCCAGTACCCATCTGTCAGCTGCTATATGTACCTCTTTGATGTTATTGCAGCCACATGGTCTAATCGAGATTCTTTTCCCGGGTCAGAATTCAGTGGTAACATCGGTCTATAGTTAATATCTTGAAACGTGTACATTACTCATTTCATCTCCTTTCCTTTCCAAAACGTAGGCATGGTGAAAGCAGAAAAGATGGAGTAGCGGAGGGGGATAACTAAGAGGCGGTGGTGGGGCATGTGATGGAGAAGCCGGGCTGGCGGGGATGAGAGATGGAGGGCTGGCGGGGATGAGAGATGGAGGGCTGGCGGAGGAGCTCTCTGTGAGAAGAAAGGCGGAGCGGCAGAGAGCTTCACAGCTTGAGTGTTCCCGTGGTGTAATCGCGTCAGAGAATCTGGCCACCGCAAACATGTAGTCAGTGTTCTGAGCACACCTGCCAGTGTGATCCATGTCTACCGGCCCTGTGGAGGCATGTAGAGCCGAGCGCTAATCTAGTAGGCTTGCTGCGCCTAACACACATCCTCCACACCTCTCCCTCGCTTTCTACTCATGCAATTACAGCTGCTTTGCTTTGTGTGCTAAGAGGATGCCTGCGAAGTCTGGAAGTAGGCCCCATGCACACTGCGCACACAACAGATGTCTTGCCCAAAGTAGTGTCTGTGTAACAATCTTCGTCTTCATCGGATGAGGAGTAGGAAGGATTGGACCAAAACGCCGCGTGGTAAGTGTCCATGATTATTTATTATCATAGAACATGAAAATACAAAAAGTGAATCTAAGAACTGAAAATCGAGACAGTCCTGAAAGGTGAAAACGCAAAACAGGAAACAACTACCCACAAACACCAGGTGGGGAAAAGGCTACCTAAGTATGGTTCTCAATCAGAGACAACGATAGACAGCTGCCTCTGATTGGGAACCATACCAGGCCAAACGCATAGAAAAGAAAACATAGAAAAACAACATAGAATGCACACCCCAACTCACGCCCCGACCAAAGCAAAATAGGTCAGGGGCGTGAGTCAGGGCTTGACAGTCAGGGCGTGACAGGGCGTGACAGTCTGATATATGGTAATTGCATACATAATGGTAAATGATCAAGAAATATGCAGAAATTATATAGCATTTGAACATTCCCAATTCATGTACAATTGTTCCAAAGCATTGGGAGCCTTCAGAAGTTGCACAATTTAGCAAGCTATTTTCCCAAAATGTTCAGTTAAATCTCCCACCTTTCCAACTGCGCTAACATTTCAAACCGCAGCACTGACTTTGTAGTAGTTATGCCATTAGCCATTAGTTTAGTTTGCATGTCCTGCTAGCAGAGTGGTCAAATTAAGACAGCACATCTGTATGGCTCACATAAAAAAAAATGGTACACTTGCAGTGTATTTGAGTCTTAAAAAAGGCTATTAAAGTTGGTCATATCCACTTTAAAATCTCAGACTTGATTTTCCCTAGCAAATAATTGATCAACCCCAACCAAAAATGTCCATGAATTATAATCCACCTAATAATTCACATTTCCTGTTGCTGTTGTTTTCCAAAAGGTGCAGTTTTATACATTACCTATGAATATGGTTCTGGAGATGATCTGTGACTGTTGCTTGTTGTCGATACCGCCCTCCTGAGAGCTCTATTGATTTGCCTTGCCTGTGTATATCCCTAGCAACCAACTGTTGTTCAAGGCGCCTGTTACCAAGCCCCTGCTCGCTCAAGCTTTGCTGCATCGTCCTACTCTGTTTATATGTTTACCTCCAAATAGGGGTCAGCTGTTACCACATTTCCCTTGTATTTAGGTAGCCAAACGGCCATTTGTTTACCATTTGCTTGTCCGTCTTTGATTTGTGGTTTGGTTGAAGACATTCCACTAGAAAAGCTGTTTTATATCATGCAGTACATACAATTATGTGCTGCACCAGGGAATCTTAGTCATCATTGGCTGTTGCTTTAATCCAACAGCCATCTGGTGGCTTTCATATGGGCTTGATGGTTATTGCTTTGGATTGTGCACACATCCAGATCAACTAGTGCCTGATATGCACACGCACACGCACACACACACACACACACACACACACACAAATTGATACAAATTGATATGAGCAACGTTGCATAAAGCAATAGACGCCTATACTCTTTCTCTCATTTCCATTTTCTTCATCAACGCATAATCTGGCGGCCATAATGAATCATTTCCCGGTTCTACTTTGCCAGAGTGCTCTCTGTGTTGTACAACCGGTGATTACATAATATGGCTTTGTAAGCATAATGAACCTTCTGAGATTCAGTTCACATCATGCGGAACCCTCCTCCATATTGTGGATGCAAATAAAATAGAATTCTCTCTCTCAAAAAACCCCCGACATTGTTGTACATATTTCAAACATTTGAATACAGGAAGGTAGTTCATTGGAAGCATACCCATATCAATCTGGACGGCTGCCAGAGGATGCCCACTTTGAAGGTACCACGCTTTGATGTAGATGTGGCCCGTCTGACTCATGGACTGCTGGATGCAAGCTGTCACAGAGAGCTCCTGACTGAGAGAGACTCATGCAGCCTCCCTCCCTCAACCCTCTTTTCTCTCTTTCACCAGGCCTGACATACAGACATGAGTGAGGACTTGCGCCGAGCCACAGAACACAGAGAAGGACCATTGACTCTAAAATGACATCACTTGTTATTGATGAAATGGGAGAGATTGATTGAGGTTGATGGGAGAGATGAGGCCCGCTACGAGTGAGAGTGGGATTAGTAGCTGATGCATAGTCAGCCTATTCAAATATATATCCTATATGGCAAATAAGGTCCTCTGTGCACCATTTGATGGAGCTCAGACTCTATTACGATGAAAACCTAATTTGTCAAATTGTCAGTACAGTACTACCAAAAAAACATAGCGATTTAGTACAAGGTATTGACTCGGATTCACTTCATACTCTGTCGCCGTGGGTGACGCATGACTGAGATTATTGACGGGTGACATATTATTTAATCAACGATGAATTAATTAGCTTCCAATTGGATCATTCATTCCCCATCCTCTCCCCTGTAAATATTTCCCAGGTCGTTGCTGTAAATGAGAACGTGTTCTCAGTGAATTTACCTGGTAAAAAAAATGATTTAAAAAAAGTTAATTGAGCAGTGACTACTACAATGTCACCCCATGGGGCCTGTCCCCAGTCACCCCTACACTAGCCCTCCACAAAGGCAGAAATAGCCTCTTGTAGCATCCCTGACTAGGGAAGACACTTCGGTGGATCCCCCAGAAGTAATAACCTCGGTGGCCTTTTGTGCATTCAGCAGGGCGAGTTCATTTGCCGTGAAATGTATATCCCTTTTCTCCTTTCCCCATGGCCCTCTGGGTATTCTTCTCGCCATTGGCGGCAGCCGCCATCCCTGACGGCCACATGTTTTATTGCCCACTAAAGCATTTGATATTGATTGATTTATTTATTTGATACGGTAAGCCCTTATGAACGATTGTGCACTCCAGGCCACCACAACACAATCTGGGGCATTCAATGTATTACAGGCATTTGTTATCCACCTTCTTAAGTGGATCCGACAGGACACACCGACAAAATACTCATCCCTCTGAGTAGAGCTCCCACAAGACAAAACACGCATGTCCCGTCCTCCATTACCTTTAACTGTCTAAAAGGGCAGAATAACATACATATAGCTTAGTTACAGTTTTGAACCATATTTTGCCACTACAACTATCACCACCTCTTACATTATCTTTGGGACTGTCAATCCACTAATGAACGTTTTGGATGGTTACCCAATACAGTTTGGGATACTTCATTTCAGTCTATAGCTGATTGTGATCAACCGAACAAACATCATGGAGGTACCCGTGATTAAAAAAAAATATGTATGTTTGCCTGTGGTTCTCCTCTCATGTCACGACCTCCGGTTAAAAGTGGCAGGTTCTACTATGAATTTCAGGTCTAGTGAAGGAAGAAAGGGGTTTGTCAGACACAAACTCTATTAAAGGTTTAGAAGGCGTGTTTCCTTTGGAAACGTGCCAATTGAACACAGTTCCTCGCCCTCTTGCACTCCCTTTCTCACTCATACACACACACACTTCTGCAACAAAAGAGAAAAATGGGAAGCTTATAGCGATTTTCTGTGTAACCAGCCCACACCAGTCACAGTCTGTTTAAAAATCACGTTTATTCATTTTGCCCTAGAGTAGAGGGGGAAAAACAGCTGATTAAATTCTCATTTCACCTTATCATAATTTAGCTGAGCCTATTACGATGTCAATCATTTAAACTCAACATTGCATAGTGGGGAGAGAGTACTCTAAGTGTGAGGGAGAAGGGATTAGATCCAACTGAGGGACCACACAGCTCTCAAATGGGCCATAGTCATATTCATCCACTTGTCATTTTTCTGTAGAGAAAGGTTTGCCAATTATTATCCAAGTGAACATGAGTCCTTATAGGTACTGGAGAAAAAAACCCACATGTTCATAATCTATTTTAGCATCTGATTCCATCAGAACTATTTGAATTGGACCTTTCGTTGGATCAAAGCAAGGCCTAGTTATTACAGATGATGAAATTGAGTCATTAGTTTGGTGAATATCTTTATGAGCTAGGACATTGTATCATCCTGATTAAACTCTTTAATTATTCAAGTTTGAATAAGTCTTAAAGGCCCACTGCATTAAAAAAAAACTAGATTTCCTGTGTTCTATACATATTTCCACACCATGAGGTTGGAGTAATACTGTGAAATTATGAAAATAATGATAATGCCCTTTTAGTGCAAGAACTGTTTGAAAAGACTGTCTGACATTTCAGCCTGTTTTGGTGGGATGAAGATTTGGCCTGCCTGGTAAACAAAACCAAATCAAATCACACGTTATTGGTCACATACACATGGGTAGCAGATGCTAATGCGAGTGTAGCGAAATGCTTGTGCTTCTAGTTCAGACGATGCAGTAATATCTAACAAGTAATCTAGCAAATTCACAACAACTACCTGATACACACAAATGTAAAAGGATGAATAGAACATGTACATATAAATATAGGGATGAGCGATGGCGTGCGGCACAGGCAAGATGCAGTAGATGGTATAGAGTACAATGTTTACAAATTGTATTTGTCACATACACATGGTTAGCAGATGTTAATGCGAGTGTAGCAAAATGCTTGTGCTTCTAGTTCCGACATTGCAGTAATAACCAACGAGTAATCTAGCTAACAATTCCAAAACTACTACCTTATACACACAAGTGTAAAGGGATAAAGAATATGTACATAAAGATATATGAATGAGTGATGGTACAGAGCGGCATAGGCAAGATGCAGTAGATGGTATCGAGTACAGTATATACATATGAGATGAGTATGTAAACAAAGTGGCATAGTTTAAAGTGGCTAGTGATACATGTATTACATAAAGATGCAGTAGATGATATAGAGTACAGTATATACGTATACATATGGGATGAATAATGTAGGGTATGTAAACATTATATTAAGTAGCATTGTTTAAAGTGGCTAGTGATATATTTTACATCAATTCCCATTATTAAAGTGGCTGGAGTTGAGTCAGTGTGTTGGCAGCAGCCACTCAATGTTAGTGGTGGCTGTTTAACAGGCATTTCCTGTTTTGGTGTCTGTCTATAGGCTGGGAGCAGCAAAATGGATTCATGGTCAGATTTGTAGAAGGCAGAGCGCGGGAGGGCTTTGTATGCGTTGCAAAAGTTTGAGTAGCAATTATCGAGTATTCTGCCAGCTCGGGTCGTGCATTTGATATGCTGATATATTTTTAGGGAGTATTGATCTTAGGTTAGCTTTGTTAAACAAGGGTTTTGCCACCAAGTACTAAGTCATGTTTTGCAGAGGGGTCAAATACTTATTTACCTCATTAAAATGCAAATCAATTTATAACATTTTTGACATGCGTTTTTCTGGATTTTTATTGTTATTCTGACTCTCACTGTTCAAATAAACCTACCATTAAATTTATAGACCGATCATGTCTTTGTCAGTGGGCAAACGTACAAAATCAGCAGGGGATCAAATACTTTTTTCCCTCACTGTACACTCCTGCCCTTCTTCTTACCAGAGAGATGTTTGTTTCTGCCAACTCTGACAACGTATCCCGAGTGAGCCATGTTTCCATGAAACAGAGAATGTTACAATCTCTGATGTCTCTCTGGAAGGCTTATCGTGCCCTAATTACGTCCACCTTGTCATCTAGAGATTGGATATTGGAGAGTAATATGCTCGGAAGCGGTGGATGGTGTCTGACCAGTAGGCCGCTCCGTCTGCCTCTCCTGCGGCGACCGCGTTGTTTTGTGTTGGCCTCTGGGATAAGATCCCATGTCCAGGGTGGAGGTCCGAACAAAGGATCCGTTTCAGGAAAGACGTATTCCTGGTCGTAATGTTGGTAAGTTGACATCGCTTTTGTACCCAATAGTTCTTCCCGGCTGTATGTAAAAACAGTTGAGATTTTCTGGGCTAACAATGTAAGGAATCGTACATTAAAAACAAAACAAATAACTGCATAGTTTTCTAAGGACCTGAAGAGAGGCGACCATCTTTGTCGGCGCTATCATCTCATCGCCATGAGATAAGTTGGTTAATGGACCAATAAGAAAGAGTGTTCCAAACCGCTCTGCCAATATCAGCTAGTTTTCCGTTACACCTACCCCACACAGACCACTCCCAAACTGTCCTAGCAAACGTCTTGCTTGAGAAATTGCTCTTTGCTAAGAATCCATTGGTTTATTTTTGACCATTTTAATTGAAAACAATCACAGTAAGGTGCTTCATTTTTTCCCAGAAATAATTTGATATTAAGTTAAAAACGACTGCATTGGACCTTTAATGGATTTTTTTTCAGTCTGACTGAAAAGCAGCACTCCCATTTCCTTCTTTTCAACAAACTGGGAATATTGTTAGGCCTATCCCACTGGGCACAAACTGGTAAAAGCAACGTCATTTGTCAATGTATTGTGACGTGGAATCTACTTGGAAAATAAAATGGATTGGGAAAAAAAAGAATAAACTGTCATTTTGAGGGTGAAATTTCAACCATGGTGATAAAGCAATTTTCAACATTGGCAAAACTTGTATACATGTTAAATTTGTACCTTTGAAGCAACGTCAGATCTTCAAAGTAATATCCACTGTAGGAAAAAACAATAGACTGTGCTGCACCACCTACTGGAAAGTTTATCTATCTACAGCTAACCTTTGGTTAGGGTATTAACCAAGCCCAGTTCTGCTTAGCTTTGATATTTGTCAGTGACTGTTATCAAAGTGCTATCGTGAGTATGATTGCTCAGAAATGTTCACTTAATAAGGATCAGAGCTTTTTTTGCAAATTTTGCCTAAAATGACATACCCAAATCTAACTGCCTGTAGCTCAGAACAAATTCTTATTTACATTGACGGCCTAGGAACAGTGGGTCAACTGCCTTGTTCAGGGGCAGAATGACAGATTTTTATCTTGTCAGCTCAGGGATTTGATCTAGCAAACTTTCAGTTACTGGCCCAAAACTCTAACCACAAGGCTACCTGCTGTCCCAATTCATATGCTTGATACCATTTGAAACACTTTGAAATTTGTGAAAATGTAAAAGGAATGTAGGAGAATATAACACATTAGATCTGGTAAAAGATAATACAAAGAAAAAAAACATGTGCTTTATTGTATTGTTTTGTACCATCATCTTTGAAATGCAAGATGTAGGCCATAATGTATTATTCCAGCCTAGGCACAATTTAGATTTTGGCCACTAGATGGCAGGTAGTATATGTGCAAAGTTTAAGACTGATTGTCACATCCTGACCTTAGTTCCTTTTTTATGTCTCTGTTTTAGTTTGGTCAGGGCGTGAGTTGGGGTGGGCATTCAATGTTTTTGTCCTATGTTTTGTATTTCTGCTTTTGGCCTGGTATGGTTTACAATCAGAGGCAGCTGTCAATCGTTGTCTCTGATTGAGAACCATACTTAGGTAGCCTGTGTTCCCACTATGAGGTGTGGGTAGTTGTTCTCTGTTTAGTGTATGTCACCTTACAGAACTGTTTTGTTTCTTCCTTTCACTTTGTTATTTTGTTTTTGTGTGTTCAGTCTAATAAATTAACATGGACACTTACCACGCTGCATATTGGTCCGATCCTTCCTACTCCTCCTCAGACGACGAAGAGATTTGTTATACTGATCAAATTAACCATTGCATTTCTGTTCAAAATGTTGTATCAAGACTGCCCAAATGTGCCTAATTGGTTAATTCATAACTTTTCAAGTTCAAAACTGTGCACTCTCCTCAAACAACAGCATAGTATTCTTTCACTGTAATAGCTACTCTAAATTGGACAGTGCAGTTAGATTAACAAGAATGTCCTGGGAAATGTTCTTGTTACGTACAACCTCATGCTAATCGCATTAGCCTACAGGACCCACCAATCCTGTAGAGGTTAATAGATTCACTGTTACTGTGAAAGTTATTCTAAAGGGTAGACCAAATTAAACGTAACCATACTTTGTCAATCATCAATGATGCTATTTAGATGACTAGCAGAGTTAAATAATAATCACAGTGGTTGTAGAGGGAACAACAGCACCTCAGGAGTAAATGTCAGTTGGCTTTTCATAGCGGAGCATTAGGAGGTCAAGATAGCAGGTGCGGTAGAGAAAGAGGGAGGGAGAGAGAGAGAAGGTGGACAGGTCAGGGTTCCATTGCCACAAGCAGAACAGTTCAACTGGATCAGCAGCACAACCAGGTGGACTACGGACAGCCGGGAGTCATCAGGCCAGATAGTCCTGAGGCATGGTGTCCTATGCCTCAGGGCCGAGAGAGAGAGAGTGAGAAATATGGGAGTATTAGAGGGAGCATACTTAAGTTCACACAGGACACCAGATAAGACAGGAGAATTTCACCAGATAGGACAGCCCCCTGGCACTTAGCCTCCAGTATCTATTCTGCAATAGTCTGAGACGGGGGGGGGGGGACGAGGCCCTCCAGTGCCTTGCTGTTCACCTTCGCACCCCAAGGCCAGACTACACTCAATCATAGGACCTACTGAAGAGATGAGTCTTCAGTAAAGACTCAGTGTTCAAAACTGAGTCTGTGTCTCTCACGTAGGTAGACATTCCTTAAAAAATAAGCTCCATAGGAGAAAGACCTGCCTCCAGCTGTTTGCTTAGAAATTCGAGGGGCAATAAGGAGGCCTGCATCTTGTGACCGTAGCATATGTGTAGGTACGTATGGCAGGACCAAATTGGAGAGATAGGTAGGAAATCCATGTAATGCTTTGTAGGTAAACCTTGAAATCAGCCCTAGCCTTAACAGGAAGCCAGCACTGGAGTAATATGATCACATTTTTATTTCTAGTCAAGATTCTAGCAGCCGTATTTAGCACTAACTGAAGTTTATTCAGTGGTTTATCCTGGTAGCCGGTGAGTAGAGCATTGCAGTAGTCTAATCTAAACAAAAGCATGGATTAGCTTTTCTGCATCATTTTTGGACAAACAGTTTCTGATTTCTGCAATGCTACGAAGATGGAAAAAAGCTTCCCTTGAACTATTCTTGGTATGTCAACAGCACTGCACCCCCCACAGCAATTCGCCCAAGCCTTCCCCATTTCTCCTTCTCCCAAATCCAGTCAGCTGATGTTCTGAAAGAGCTGCAAAATCTGGACCCCCCCTAGACAATCTGGACCCTTACTTTCTAAAAATTATCTGCCGAAATTGTTGCCACCCCTATTACTAGCCTGTTCAACCTCTCTTTCGTGTTGTCTGAGATTCCCAAAGATTGGAAAGCAGCTGCGGTCATCCCCCTCTTCAAAGGGGGGGACACTCTTGACCCAAACTGCTACAGACCTATATCAATCCTACCCTGCCTTTCTAAGGTCTTCGAAAGCCAAGTCAACAAACAGATTACCGACCATTTCGAATATCACCATACCTTCTCTGCTATGCAATCTGGTTTCAGAGCTGGTCATGGGTGCACCTCAGCCACGCTCAAGGTCCTAAACGATATCTTAACCGCCATCGATAAGAAACATTACTGTGCAGCCGTATTCATTGATCTGGCCAAGGCTTTCGACTCTGTCAATCACCACATCCTCATCGGCAGACTCGACAGCCTTGGTTTTTCAAATGATTGCCTCGCCTGGTTCACCAACTACTTCTCTGATAGAGTTCAGTGTGTCAAATCGGAGGGTCTGCTGTCCGGACCTCTGGCAGTCTCTATGGGGGTGCTACAGAGTGCAATTCTTGGACCGACTCTCTTCTCTGTATACATCAATGATGTCGCTCTTGCTGCTGGGGAGTCTCTGATCCACCTCTACGCAGATGACACCATTCTGTATACTTCTGGCCCTTCTTTGGACACTGTGTTAACAACCCTCCAGGCAAGCTTCAGTGCCATACAACACTCCTTCCGTGGCCTCCAGTTGCTCTTAAATACAAGTAAAACTAAATGCATGCTCTTCAACCGATTGCTGCCTGCACCTGCCCGCCTGTCCAACATCACTACTCTAGACGACTCTGACGTAGAATACGTGGACAACTACAAATACCTAGGTGTCTGGTTAGATGTGTAAACTCTCCTTCCAGACCCACATCAAACATCTCCAATCCAAAGTAAAATCTAGAATTGGCTTCCTATTTCGCAACAAAGCATCCTTCACTCATGCTGCCAAACATACCCTTGTAAAACTGACCATCCTACCAATCCTCGACTTCGGCGATGTCATTTACAAAATAGCCTCCAATACCCTACTCAACAAATTGGATGCAGTCTATCACAGTGTAATCCGTTTTGTCACCAAAGCCCCATATACTACCCACCATTGTGACCTGTACGCTCTTCTTGGCTGGCCCTCGCTTCATATTCGTCGACAAACCCACTGGCTCCATGTCATCTACAAGACCCTGCTATTTAAAGTCCCCCCTTATCTCAGCTCGCTGGTCACCATAGCATCACCCACCTGTAGCACGTGCTTCAGCAGGTATATCTCTCTGGTCACCCCCAAAACCAATTCTTTCTTTGGCCACCTCTCCTTCCAGTTCTCTGCTGCCAATGACTGGAACGAACTACAAAAATCTCTGAAACTGGAAACACTTATCTCCCTCACTAGCTTTAAGCACCAACTGGGATGAGATCAATATCCTTACAGGATACCCCGGCCAGGTCGATTAGAAAGGCCTGCTCGCTGAAGTGTTTCGGGGAGTTTTTTGACAGTGATGAGTGGAGGTTGTTTGACCGCTGACCCATTACGGATGCAGACAATGAGGCAGTGATCGCTGAGATCTTGGTTGAAGACAGCAGAGGTGTATTTAGAGGGCAAGTTGGTTAGGATGATATCTATGAGGGTGCCCGTGTTTACGGCTTTGGGGAGGTACATGGTAGGTTCATTGATCATTTGTGTGAGATTGAGGGCATCAAGCTTAGATTGTAGGATGGCTGGGGTGTTAAGCATATTCCAGTTTAGGTCGCTCTGAAGATAGATGGGGGGCAATCAGTTCACATATGGTGTCCAGAGCACAGCTGGGGGCAGAGGGTGGTCTATTGCAGGCGGCAACGTTGAGATACTTGTTTTTAGAGAGGTGGATTTTTAAGTTCAAATAGTTTGGGTACAGACCTGGATAGTAGGACAGAACTCTGGAGGCTATCTTTGCAGTAGATTGCAACACCGCCCTCTTTGGCAGTTCTATCTTGTCTGAAAATGTTGTAGTTAGGGATGAACATTTCAGAATTATTGGTGGTCTTCCTAAGCCAGGATTCAGACACAGCTAGAACATCCGGGTTGGCAGAGTGTGCTAAAGCACTGAATAAAACAAACTTAGGGAGGAGGCTTCTAATGTTAACATGCATGAAACCAAGGCTATTACGGTTACAGAAAAAGAGAGTGCATGGGGAATAGGAGTGGAGCTAGGCACTGCAGGGCCTGGATTCACCTCTACATCACCAGAGGAAAAGAGGAGGAGTAGGATAAGGGTACGGCTAAAAGCAATGAGAATTGGTCATCTAGAACATCTGGAACAGAGAATAAATAAAAGGAGGTTTCTGGGGGTGATAAAATAGCTTCAAGGTAAAATGTACAGACAAAGGTATGGTAGGATGTGAATACAGTGGAGGTAAACCTAGGTATTGAGTGATGATGAGAGAGATATTGTCTCTAGAAACATCATTGAAACCAGGAGATGTCATTGCATGTGTGGGTGGTGGAACTAATAGGTTGGATATGGTATAGTGATCAGGACTAGAGGCTCTACAGTGAAATAAGCCAATAAACACTAACCTGAACAGCAATGGACAAGGCATATTGACATTAAGAAGAGGGATGCTTAGTCGAGTGATCAAAAGGGTCCAGTGAGTAGTGAGATTGGTTGGGGTCACGGCGATTCAGACAGCTAGCCAGGCCATCGGTAGCAAGCTAGCATAGGATGGAGGTCTGTTTTTAGCCACCTCGTGCGTTTCTGTCGGTAGGATTAGTGGGGTTTCATGTGGTAGAGGGGATCAATCCAATTTGTAAAAAAAAATAGATATAGTTATAGAGGCCCAAGAAAAAAGAAAAAAAATGGTCAGATAGATCTATTCAGATAGCAGCCAATAAGACAGCTAACGATTAGCGGACCGCAGATGGGCGTTCAGGTAACGTCGCGACGGAGGAGCCAACTGGATAACTCCCTCGGGCAGATAACGTCGGTAGTCCAGTTGTGAAGGCCCGGTGGGGCTCCGCGTTGGTGGGTCCGGATAGGTGATTGTAGCCCAGGAGTGGCTGATGGAACTCTTCAGCTGGCTAGCTCCGGAATAATTGATGTTTGCTCCGGGATCGATGTAAGCCGATAGTCACACGGATAGCAGCTAGCTAGCTGCGAGATCCAGAGCTTGCTGTTGAAATCCGGGGACATGGAGAGAAAAATAGGTCCGGTATGTTCCGGTCCGAGCTGCGCTGTACAAAACTGGTGATGGATTTTCGAGCTAAAGGATAGCTGATGACAACAAACCGTGGTTAGCTGAATACTAACTATTAGCCAGTAAAGAAGCTAACTAGCTTCTGGCTAGCTTCTGATTAGCTTCTGGTTAACTTCAGGCTAGCTTCTGACTAGCTTCTGGTTAGCTTCTGGCTAGCTTCTGGTTAGCTTCTATGGAGGATTACAGATTTGAGGTAAATAATACTTTTAATTTTTTTTATAAATTGGTGAGGCTTGGGGTTGCAGGAGAGTGTTTTGAAGTTGAGTTTATGGAAAATAAAAAATGTATAAATAGGTATGCGAAGAAAGTTGTAAATATATATATATATATATATATATATACGGGACACGACAAGATGACAAGACGAGGACAAAAGACGTCTGACTGCTATGCCATCTTGGTGACAAATTATGTTGTGTGTTATAAACCTGGTTACCAAAATAGGCAGACCTACTAAACACACAACACAATCATTTCATCACAGCAAGCTTCCCCCTCTTCTTTGGTTTTAATGGGGATATTGTTAGGTCTCTCTGACGCTTAATGATCTTGTTTGGTCTGTTCTGGCTGCTATTGAATGTGTTGTTCATCTGACTGTGTGCTATTGACTATCTTTTCTCTCTCTCGTTATCAACCCTGTTCGATTTGTCAACTGCGGTAGATAGGTCCCTCTTTTGTTGTAATCAACTGTTTGGGGTCTCTCTGGTTGTTGTTGTTTGGATGCAACCCCTCTAGGTACATTTGGACTGATAGATCCTCTGATCTAGATTAAGTCTCACTGATGTTGCTTTGGCTGTTTCTGCGCTGTATCAATGACATGTTGTTGGCCATATTTCATCCTCTGTCTGTCTGTGTTGTTGACTGTGTTTGGTCTCTTGTGTATGCTGGTGTTGGGTGTGTGTCAGCCTAGCTGCACTCTGCCTTTCATCAGGAGCTCAAAGACTAGGAGACCATGGGGGTGGCACTCAGCGGGACAAATCACTTCAGAGAAGGAGGGAAGCCTGGCCAGGGTTATCTTCCCCAGCAACCCGAGCTGGCCATGTGGATAATGCCACAATGAATGTGATTTAGTCCCCCCCCCCCAAAAAAGAGAGATTTTTTTTTTGTTATTTCAAGAGCTGGCAAAAATCTAGCTTTTCAAAAAGCTTGGCTTTGAGGGAAAAAGTGACATAAGACCTTAAGCACTTCAACTAGTTTTTTTTCTATTAATGGTATTTTGTATATTATTTCTACTACTATTATCGTTTGCTCATGCAAAGCTGTTTGGACACGTGAAATATGTTTGCCTCTTTAGAGATGACTCTTTCTTCTTTTCTACTAGCAGGCGTTAAATGTTATTTCGAGGAAATGAGGTCTCTTGGATAGTGGGAAATATTTTTGAGTCTCTCACTCACTCACACACAATTCTCTCTCTCTCTCTCTCTCTCACACACACACAAAAGCAGAGATTCTCTCTCCCATTGCTTGATCTGCATCTGCTCAGTTCCTGTCTGCTGGCTCGACAGCACGGAGAGGGAGAATGCCTAATCAAATTTGCATAGGTAGGCAAGCCCTCAGCGCTTCTGGGATCCCTCATTACGGAACAAATAATGATTTTATGAAAATGAAATTCAACAGCTGGGCTAATTTGGGCTTGGTGGTACATGTAGGAACCCTTCTTCTATCTGACTCGAGGGCGGTGTAAGGTATATTCCCTTCAATCAGTCCTCCTGAAAGACAACACGCCCTAAAAATGACATTGTAGGGTGTGTTGCACATTCTCTATCTACACCCAAACACACCGAGCACCTTGCGTAAGCACAGGCATCTGATTCTATAATAACACGTCACACACATTTCCTTTTTCAGCACAGAGATGACTTTGTCATTTTTCACAGCCGTCATCAGGCCGTCAACCTGGGGAAGGACGAAAATAGAACAGTAAGATAGATCCTTTTAGCCTCCCCTTGACTCGCAGTAATGGTAAAAACCCTTCCCGTCCACACGGCCAGACCCAATGCCCTCTGCAAAACTCTTCCTTTGTCGCTGCCGTAGGAGGTCACTTTCATTGATGTGGACTTCCTGTGTAGCTTTATTTCTCTTTCTCACATTCGCTTTGACCATCAACCTTAATCCATATCTCTATGTGTCCATGTCCATTGATTCAACGCTCAAACAGTGTTTGTTTAACCAGCAACAATCCTCACTTTTTCCAGCCCTCCCCTCCATTGTTTCACAATCCCCTCATCAACCCATCTTCCAGCCACCACCAACCTCTACATCTGACTGGGAGGAGTCTGTGAAAATGGCTAACCTCCTCCTAGTCTAAGGTTTGGGAAACCTAATTGGCTGACGATCAGTCATCGATCCTGAGCTCTCCCGTCTGTCTCTAGTGGCTGCGTCCCAAAGGCTTGCCGATGACCCTCCCTCCCACATCCGGGACGATCTGATTGACCGGCATCCTTTGAAGGAGGCGGTTGTGTGTGCGGTGTGTGTCGAAAGGGGTGCTACTTTTCTTTGTTTGTTGTGGTCAGACGATTTTCAGCGAGGCGTGAGAGAGGTTCTCGTCGGCCCTCAAACTGCAGCGGGTCACCACCTACACAATGAGAGGGACTATCCTTGATCGAGGCTCTGAGATAGGGAGCTTACGGATATCTCCAGCTCATTATTCCTATTTGCCAACACACTCCCAGCGCCACGCCGCTGTCCAGCATTATAATACATGGACTTCATCTCTATGAAAAAGTGGAGGGGTTTTTTTTTTTTTTTGGGGGTGAAAAAGCAATTTCCCATCATTGGAGTTAGTAATCTGTCTCTGATACCCCGGCTGCACTGGTCACCCGGCGATTTTCATAAAACCAATCTCTTTGTAACAGATCTGTACGTCTACATTGGCCACCTACATAATTGATACTACTGGCTTGTTGTGAATCATACCTGGAGGCTCCGCGTGATTAGAGCTTGCCTCATCTAATCTGGGCTTGGTTTCCCAAAATAAATGTAATGCTAAATTCATCGTTAGAACCTCTGCACTTGAAAAACACTCGTTATTTACCTGACTGCCGCAGAACCACTCGTAGAATAGCTGAGTGTGTTGCTAGAGCCTTTTCTTTTGCCTCCTCCGCATCACTTTATTCACGGAAGATCTCCGCTAAACATAGAATCAAGATGTTTGGCCGCTGATAACTTCAGAACAAAGTTGACTACAAAGTCTGTGCAATTGTTAAAAAACAAGTCAAGGATAAAAATATGCTTCGAATGAAATCTGAAATGACTGTACATCACAGGCTCTACATGGGCCTATATATTTAAATCATATTGAAATCAATTTCATGTTCAGTCATTTGAGTTCTATTTTGCCAATACGCTACTGTAATTGTTGCCTCACTATATTTAATGAGGTGTAACAACAGCGCAATGATGTACCCAATCTGTGATTCAGTGCATTATTATTGGGTAACCGCCTCAATATCTGCAGCCACAGGTGGTAATATCTCTCTATTGAGCTGATCTATCATCAGTACTGTGGAGTAATTAGAATGCTAAGGTAAGATTTGAATGGAGAAAGCTGATATGAGCGCAGCGCTGCTTTTCTTTCGATCCTATCAGTATACGACATATGGTCTAATCACGCACTCAGCGAACGTTCTCTTTGCGCTGTGTTTTGGGAAACGCAAAAATGCAAGAAATTCTGCATTTAAAAAAAATTTCTAAGCCTAAATTCAATCGCTATCGGGAAAACAGGCCTGGTCATTCAAATGGGTGCAGCGCTCAAAGGATACACTGCAATCCACATGCGTGTTGCTGGCATGACAACAGTGTACCTTGGTCATGTCCACTGGGGAGAAAGCATATTAGTGAACTTGTCTAATAAGAAAAGCACATTTTGTTTTTTGTTGGTTGAAAACATTATGTTACAGTGTGCCTTACTGAACAAGGCACAGGTGTGGGTGATTTATTCTACTATCTGACCTATCCAGACTTCTATGGATCTGCCCCTGCCCACCCATCAGCATTGATCAAACATTCCAGGCATAACCATCCACTCCCCTTTTAAATAACACAGTCCTATCATGTCTGTGTGCTCTGTCTTTTTTGTATATAAAGAAAACACAGTACTCTGGGATCAATAAGTACTTTACTGGCTTCTCTGAGCGATGGACCCTCTGATTACTAATACCATTGTTGGTTGCAGATACAAGCCTTCCATTCTTCTCTTTCTCTCGCTACCTCCCTCTCACTCCCTCTTTTATTACACCCCCCCATTTGCTCTCTTCTCTCTCATCACTCTATCCCTCCCTCACGACATCTTCATCACATGCTCTCCACCCTCCTTCTCTCCCTCCCTTTTCTTGACCTCTCTTCTCCCATCCTCCCTCACTAAATCTCTCTCCTCTCATGTTCTCTCTCTCTCTCTCTCTCTCTCTCTCTCTCTCTCTCTCTCTCTCTCTCTCTCTCTCTCTCTCTCTGTTCTTATTGTAATCATTCTGGCTTTTTGAGCCGCCTTCGGGGATCTGGGGCATGTAACTCTTTGATTAGATTATATACCTTGTCTATTTAGAAAGGGAGATTTATCCCTTTCATTATTGGGAGAAAGCATTTAATCAATAATTGTTGGGGGGAAATTTATGGCATGCGGCAGTCTGTTAAAAATCTTTGAGCGAGGTGATTTACAACGACAGGCCCAGGGGTCAAGTAAATGCTGAATTCTGCATATTTTTTTTTACACACAGAAAAAATATATAAAATGCTTAAGAAATGCTTCTTATTGTCATTTCTGCTCAGCTTCAGCCTAATTCTTTTTCAGTTTCACATCTCGACACGAATGAGAAATCTTTGCTCTCATCGTCAGACCAATCAAATTCCCCGTTCACAAACAGGCATTCTATCAGCAGACAACACTCTGACTGATATGTGCTATAGTTGCATGCCCGTGATCACTCTATTGAAGCAAAATAACACGGTTTACTTTCCAGCCAGGTCACAAGTCAGTACTCAACGTCCATCCATGTCTGAGGACGTCGGGAGATAACGTGGAAATCCGCCACTAGGGGCGACAGTGAGCGCTGTTACCTTCAAGTAGGTTTCAGTTTTGCTTGGGCATTTTGGACGGGGATGGCGAATAGGTGTAAGCATCTGCATCTACAAGTTTGAGTTTTTTTTAAAGTCTATCCCAAACCTTAACCATTCGGAGTTAATGCCTAACCCTAAGAATTTAGAGTTTTTAAAATTTAACCTGGCAGGTCAGTTAAGAACATATTCTTATTTACAATGAACGGCCTACCCCGGCCAAACCTAGACAATGCTAGTCCAATTGTTCGCTGCCCTATGAGACTGCCAAATGTGACACAGCCTGAATTCAAACCAGGAACTGTAGTGATGCCTTTTGCACTGAGATGCAGTGCTTTAGACCTCTGTGCCACTCAGGAGTGGTTAATGCCTGAACTTAACCTTAAACACGTTGAAATTTGTCATTTGGAACAACTTCAAAATGATACTTTAAGAGATATGGATTAACGTCTAATTCTCACGTGAGACTGTGAGAGCTGGACTTTCAATATAAAATGCAGCTTTTTTGATGGCCTGCATTTTGAACATGCAGATTTCTGAAAGCTTGGCCAGAGCTTTGGACGAGAGGTGGCACAGCCATCGCTCAGCCCACCTGGACACATCCTGTCACTCAACTGCCAACAGCAACTTTCACACTATCCAACTTATACTCCTTTTCTCCAAAACTGATACCTTCGAAATAAAGGCAGCCACCCAAACCTCCTTCCCAAAAATGTATGTTTTTTCTCCATTAGATGCCGTACCCCATGGTCGCCTTACTAGAGGGATTGCCAGACCAGACATGAGCTGTGTACTTGTCCCTGAAATTATCAGGTGGCGCAAGGCAGCCAGGGAATCCCGCCGGGAGCTCAATGCATCATGGGAAGATTTAAGGAAAAGATCCCATTCCTTCATCACTGCTGTTTTCAATCTGATGCCCCTGCTGTATTATTGTGTCGTGTGCCTAATGTCTGCCAGGCTGGTGTGAACCACTATCTCCACCATGCCTTGCTTACTGCACTGACGTTCCCCCTCTCTGCCCACCACCCGTCTCATCCTAGTAAGAGGCTTAGAGGAGCTCCTGGAAGCTGTCATTTGGCTTGGGACCGTGTGCTATTGTGGAATTGAGTTGCCGCTTTATCTCTCCTCGCCCGTGTGATTCCAGGCACCAAGTCCGCACTGTGGCCAGGCCACCACTGCTCTGCTTGGCTGGCTCCCGGCAGCAGGTGTGTACACACACACACACACACACACACACACACACACACACACACACACACACACACACACACACACACACACACACACACACACACACACACACACACACACACACACACACACAGGCCAGGCTTAGCTGGACACTCTCACACACGACTGGGTCAATCTCTAATTTCTATGTTTGTACATTTTTGTGGGTTTGGAGCAAATAAATAGTGATTGAAGAGACTGCAGTGGATTCGCAGGGGTTGGGAAAAACGTGTCAAACAGGCTACTCTTATCTGTGGTGTTGTACACGGACAATGTCTGTTGCGACAAGATACCAGCACAAGAACTAGGTAAAGAAACATAAACTCAGCAAAAAAAGAAACGCCCTCTCACTGTCAACTGCGTTTATTTTCAGCAAACGTAACATAATGTGTAAATATTTGTATGAACATACCAACATTCAACAACTGAGACATGAACTGAACATGTTCCACAGACATGTGACTAACAGAAAAGGAATAATGTGTCCCTGAACAAATCTCCTCCTTATGGACTGCACCAGATTTGCCAGTTCTTGCTGTGAGATGTTACCCCACTCTTGCACCAAGGCACCTGCAAGTTCCCGGACATTTCTTAGGGAATGGCCCTAGCCATCACCCTCCGATCCAGCAGGTCCCAGACGTGCTCAATGGGATTGATATCCGGGCTCTTCGCTGGCCATGGCAGAACACTGACATTCCTGTCTTGCAGGAAATCATGCACAGAACGAGCAGTAGGGCTGGTGGCATTGTCATGCTGGAGGGTCATGTCAGGATGAGCCTGCAGGAAGGGTACCACATGAGGGAGGAGGATGTCTTTCCTGTAACGCACAGCGTTGAGATTGCCTGCAATGACAACAAGCTCAGTCCGATGACGACTCGTCAGTGATGCAGCATGGCTAAGGCACGTTCACGCAGATGATCTGGGCATCTTTCTTTTGGTGTTTTTCAGAGTCAGTTGAAAGGCCTCTTTAGTGTCCTAAGTTTTCATAACTGTGACCTTAATTGCCTATTGTCTGTAAGCTGTTAGTGTCTTAACGATCGTTCCACAGGTGCATGTTCATTAATTGATTATTTTTCATTGAAAAAGCATGGGAAACAGTGTTTAAACCCATGACAATGAAGATCTGTGAAGTTATTTGGATTTTTACGAATTATCTTTGAAAGACAGTGTCCTGAAAAAGGGCCGTTTCTTTTTTTGCTGAGTTTATGCAGGCTTTATAGACTTTTCTTAATTGGTTTCACACGTTGCTTCTCCTCCTCATCCTGGACGCTAGCGGCACAGGCCCTGCTACTGTAACTCAATGCTTTCCCCCTAGACTGTTAATGTGGCCCCGCTGGAGCTCTAGACTAGAGGGATTTCCTGGGGGGATTGTTTTTCTACCTCTCTCTGTCTCTCGGTCTGTACTCAAAGGCCACTCCATAAATGAAATGGGCCCCATGGGGGAGGTACCCAGCAGCGCTCGTCCATTCAATCATGTGTTATACCCCCCCCCTCCCCATCTCACACATACAGCACACACTTAAACAGAGGAAATATGATTGACTGATGATGCCCACTGTTGGCTCACATATCGAGTGACATTGACTTGAAGGTCTGACCTTGCCTGTAAAATACCCAGGCCAAAGGGATTAATAGGCTTGGATTGACCATAAATTGAGCGGAAACTTGGGGTTTTGCCCGGTCTTGGCCTAGTCTTGATTAGTTTCTTTACCCGTCTGCGACCCAGAATTGGGTACAACATTTTGGGAAGAGATTCGTACATTTTACTCTTACAGGAAAAGTAAGAGCCCAACTGGTATACCGGTATGTCAGATTATCATTTGGAAATAAAACAGAGTGAAAAACTGCAGAGCGGTTGGTAACAGCAGAATCTTGTCCTTTGAAAGTCATGGGAAACACCATATACTAACTCAGCCAGGTACAAAGACTTGTTTCACCCCCATAGCTGCACTGATAAAGCCACGTCCACCCAGCATACATAGTTTAAATGGTTTTCTGAGTAAAATGTCAAACCATGACCTTTCTGAAGTAAATTACTCTGCATTGAAGACCTGATGCAGCTTTATGCCTTGATATACAATAGTTTTCACTGGTGTAGTGTATCTATCGCTGACATACCCACACACCCAAGCCCATCTCTCTGCTATTCTAATTCAAAATAGCCTCTTACAAAATAAAACCTATAACGAAACGTGGGAAAATGGGGTGTTTCCAGGAGATTTTTTTTTTTACCATCAACTGTTTATTCAATTCACTGCAGTCAACCTCTATCAACCTGATGCAGAGAGATATTCTCTTATATTTCAACGTCTCTGGTCAAATTTCCCTGGCTTCTGTGGTATCACTCTAAATTATGCTGCACCTTTGCCACCCTGCATGTTCTCTCGCATTAATGCCGGCTGAAGGTTTGGTAACGGCCGTTTCGAAAGATATTCGAACGCCGGTGTAAATTGTGTGTGTTTGTGTGTGCCTTGTCAGAGGTCAAACTGTGTCCAGTTGTGATGTGTTAGGTTCTAAATAGCAGAGTAAGAAATTGACGGACACTATGAAAGTTCCAACCAGGTCTATTCGCCCAATGGGTCGAACAGCTGAACAGACAAGAGACATATTCACACAAGCACTGATATTTAACCCTTTCTCCTATGCCGAGTCTCGTCCTACACATCTGAACAGCCAGTGCTTTATTGATATCGGTTCATCCTCACTTCCTCTGACCCGACGATGCCCCCAAAAGTGCTCACTCCTCCCCAACTCACAGCTGTCATGTTGACTCGTACCAGACGGTGTCTTTTTTTTCAGCCCATGGGATCCCCGATTGATAACAGTAACATATCCGGACAGAATGAAAATGTTATACATTCCCCTCTCTCCCTCAGTGACATGAATAAGTATATTTCGTATTTTCAGGACCCCGACAGATGCAAATGATTTGCGTGTGTGTCTGTCCGCCTGTATAGCTTTAGATGTTGCCTTTCCCACTAATGACAGACAGTTTGTTTGCACTTGAAAGTTATTCTAATTAGCTGGAAGACAGGAAGGCAAAAGCCCGAGTTTTATAGCCACGCTGCATGCCAGCTCAGTAGCAGTTAGTGTTCAGCTGGGTCCCGGCTATATTGGGGAAAAGCCTCCTTCCCTCTCTCCATTTCCTGATTTCTGACAGTGAGTGATGGAGAGGCTGATGGCCCTCTGGCCTTCACAAGGTTAACAATTATAGCCCGACTGCCAAAAACCATAAAGGAACTGCAGAACCACCCCGTTAGCTTCATCTAAAAAGCCCAGAGATCCAACCATCAATCCGGCTGTCGTTTGGTTTGGGACTTTGGTGATAGATAAACCAGGCCTTGGCCTTGTAGGATTGATCTGGCAAGTATAAAATACTTGATACGTGTTTTTAAGTGCTGTTGTTGCATCCACAGAGCACAGCTGTCGCACTTGTTCAAAGCGTCCGGTGGTTGTATGATTGTGTTGACGGGGGAAGTGTGTCGTACAACACAGTGCAATTCACAGAAATGCATTCACTGTTCTATACTTCTACTATAGGCAGTACCTATACTCTTATTTTTTATACCAGTACTCTATGTAGGCATACACTGCCATAGTCAGTATCACAACATGTATACATTTGAGAAGAGTCGCTTGCACAAGGGTTGGGGTGGGAGTGTGTGAGTGTACGTGAGCTGGGGGTCGTTCACGCAGTGTGCGGCAACCAGCCCAGTGGGAAGGCTAGGTGATTCTATTGAATTGTGGGTAGACCCCGGAGAGGGGTCACATGCTGAGCCTGGCTCTCACCGTTGCCCTCACCGTTGCCACCTGTTCAAGCAGCTCAGCGCACTGTCAAATGAGCCCCTTACCACACGGAGTACTGGGAAATGAAAGATCTAGCTGTAGATGTTTTGCTCTTGTACTACCTCCCCTGGACTTTGGGTGTTTATTAGAGGAGGTCGGGTGAACCTGAACATGGATATATTGCAATGTACAATACAACCAACAGCTGCATAACCTAATGTATACACAGTAACAGTGCCTAGTTTCTATCCTCCCAAGGTTGGCTTGGAGCCTATGGCTGAGACATGTGATTGAATGAGCCCCTGACATTGAGCGTGCACTTATCCCCCCCTGTCCTTGTGGGACTCTCTCATCGACCGGTGGCAATCTCAGAGCTTTTCTACAGAAGCCAATCACAGTAACACGGCGCCCCCCCCTCCCTGCCTTGCATATCAGCTTTGAAGTGACCCCATTAAATCAACAAGGGTCAGAGGTCAAAAGGTAACCAGATTTACTGCAGGTATCGGGATTTGTCTACATCAGTGGGGCACGAATCTTAAGACTGCATTGCCACCCTGTTCCCTTTCACTGATTAGAAGTGACAGCTTTCTTTTCTTCAAGTGAAACAATTTTTCCATCTGTACTATTTCTTTCTCTTAACCTGACTCAACAGGATAAGAGAGGCGATTGATGAACTTGGAGCTGAACCCACCATCAATATCTTAGAGGAAGACAAAGCAGAAGATAAACTAATAAGGAGAGAATCAAAAATAAAAAAAGATGCAGGTGCAGCAGTGAGAGAGATGTCAGTTCTCGTAGCGTACAGTGGAGGGCACTGTGTGCTTTTCCTTACTTCCTTCAGTCCCCGTTTTCCTCTCGGTCAGTGATCTGCCCGCCTGGCATCCCATCGTTCTATTGGCCCGGAAGATTGAAGCAAAGAGGGCTAATATCAATCAGTGGGTGCATAAACACACTCTTAAGTCACTTCTGTAATTAAGAGCTGCATTGAGTCAGCCCTTCTAGTATGGTGATAATGGCAGTGGTGGATAGCACCTGAGAAGCTGGTGGGTGCACTAGAGTGTGGACAGCAAAGGGAGGAAGTAGTGGATTGAGAAATGGTCTCAGATACGGATGGTCTCAGATACGGGCAGGGAGGAAGACAGAGGAAGGAAAGAGCAGGAGGGAGCAGGGAGAAGGGGAGCTTAATCTCATAATTAACGAAAGAGCCTTCATTTGAGGTTGCAAGGATGTCCATGGCATGTTTGAAAGATCTGATTTTTAAAATGGGTTAAATGTTATTTATATATAAATGTTATTTTATGTTATGTTACCATGCAACCTGATTCCCATTCATGATATACAGTAAAGGAACACTTGACTTGAGAATAGAGGCCTTCACAGATCCAATATATATATATAAAATGCAACTGTTTGGATCCGTGAAGGCCTCTATTCTCAAAGTCAAGTGTTCCTTTACTGTATCTCATGAATGGGAATCAGGTTGCATGGTAACATAACATAACATTTAAATAACATTTATATATATATATATATATATATATATATATAAAATATATAAAATGCAACTGTTTGGATCCGTGAATATATATATGGGTCTCTATAAAAAATATTAAAAAAAAAAAATATATATATATATATATATTTTTATAGAGACCCATTCCGAACGGACCTGAGGACAACTAGACCAGTTCAGTATACATTATACATTTTAAGCTACTTTATTAATCGGTGCTTATAAAGCGTGAGGGAGAGGAGTTAGCTCTGTGTGTAGGCTACTGTGAGTGTGAGTGAGTGACGCAGAAACAAGGAGGCGGGGAGGGAGAGAAGAGACAGCAACCAACCAAGCAGACTCGTGCTATAGTAGACTAATATCAAAATCAAATAAATCGTTATTTGTCACATGCGCCGAATACAACAGACCTTACAGTGAAATGCTTACTTACGAGCCCTTAACCAACAATGCAGTTTTAAGAAAAATAAGTGTTATGTAAAAAATAAATAAGTAAAAAAAATAAAAGTAAAAGTAAAAGTAATAAAAGTAAAAAATAAAAAAAAGTAATAAAAATAAAATAAAAGTAACAAATAATTAAAGAGCAGCAGTAAAATAACAATAGTGAGGCTATATAAAGGGGGTACCAGTGCAGAGCCAATGTGCGGGGCACCGGTTAGTCAAGGCAATTGAGGTAATATGTACATCTAGGTAGATTAATTAACAGAGAGTAGCAGCAGCGTAAAAGAGAGAGGGTGGAGGGGGCAATGCAAATAGTCTGGGTAGCCATTTGATTAGCTGCTCAGCAGTCTTATGGCTTGGGGGTAGAAGCTGTTAAGAAGTATTTTGGACCTAAACTTGGCTCTCCGGTACCGCTTGCCGTGCGGTAGCAGAGAGAACAGTTTATGACTAGGGTGGCTGGAGTCTTTGACAACTTTTAGGGCCTTCCTCTGACACCGCCTGGTATAGAGGTCCTGGATGGCAGGAAGCTTGGCCCCAGTGATGTACTGGGCTGTACGCACTACCCTCTGTAGTGCCTTGCGTTCGGAGGCCGTGCAGTTGCCATACCAGGCAGCGATGCAACCAGTCAGCAGGATGCTCTCCTTGGTGCAGCTGTAGAACTTTTTGAGGAATAGCTGCCATAGCTAGGTTATTTTTCATCCAATATGATTACTTAGTACCTGTCTTGACTGCATCAAACAGGAAGAAGCTAGTTAAGCTAGCTAGCTAGGCTATTTGAGGCTGCATGTGTGGTCTCTTCCTTAACAGTTACAAACAACAACAACTCTATTCATAATATAAAGTAGCAGTCTACCTGTTTGCTCTTAGTCATTGTAGCCTATCCTTCTCTTTTAACTTTTAAATTCCATCATTTTAATTCCATCTTCCATTGATTAGATATCTCCTAACTTTTGCCCAAAAACAGAGGCTTCATTACTGTTGCTCATTGCCGCTTTGATGACTTATGATTGGCCAACAACAACAACAAGCTACATGCACCTCTGTGGTGAAAAGAGACATTTCTCTCACTCGCTATCTCTACTGTAGCAGACATGTAGCAGACATTCAGATCTGTACGGGTCCTACAGGACAAGTCAGTTAAAAATTACACATACACGAGACCCATGACAATCAGATCCAACCCAGACACTTGATATTATTTCGAATTCTGGATCCGGACCCGTGTCGGGTCTTGGGTATTCGGGTGCAGGTGCCACCGTGAAGACCTCTACTTGAGAAGGCTAAAGGGAAGGGAGAAGTGAAATGGGGTTTGGAACAGGGGAAGGCTACTAGGCTATAGTTTAAAGCCAGGCTAAAGAGGAGAACTGTTGGATGGAAACTGAGGAATCGTCAACAACTTTTCTCTGATGCAGCAAGCAGTTCATTCTGTTGACGCACACTCACGCACTGCCATCATCAACTGACTTCGTGCCTCCGCTGTGTGGGCAAGTGTATTCACCCACTTTCCCGTTAGTGTCACTGTACATAAAATTACCGTCACCCACAAATTACTTCCAGACCTCCTGCAACTTGAGCATGAGCAGCAGCCCCCGCAAACAGTAACTCCTACTGTACTGGACTCTATTCCTCTCGTCATCTCCCTACTCGCTCTGCAGCTCTGTATTCTACGTCCACAGTCCGTCTTCAAGACACATAAAACGGTGGCCTTCTACTCACTACAAGTCTGCGCTGAGATTTTAGATCTCTTTGAAACAGCCTCTCTGAAAGACAACAGAAAATGCTCCCAGACAGTGGGGAAATCGGGGCTATTTCGTGCCTAATTGTTATGCCAGACTCAGAAAATCCAGAACAACACAGGGAAATCACGCGCACTAATGTTACCAGCAACAACAACCCACACTGCTTACTCAACCTATGGTAGAGTAAGGCCAACAGTGACACATCCAAGGGTGCTGAAAGGCCAGCGGCAGTAATACCCGCACACACTCCAGAGCGCACGTTTTGTGAAACACACGGGCCGATAGAAAGACCACCGTCAAACATAGCATGATGTTAAAGAATAAGCAGTCCATTCACTCTGACATAATAAGCCAGTCGGTCCCAGTCTTAAGAATATGACAATAGAACCCTTAGTCTAAACATTTCCAAATCGCACTGTTATTTCCCATTACAAACATCACTGGTTGTTTTGTGTTCAGCACACAAAACAACCAGTGATCTAAAGTTTAAATGGAACAATGTTTCACCAGAATGAATCCTTATTTTCAAAGAGATAGCTAACAGCAAGCGAGCTGCAGCGAAAAATACTTTTCCACTCAGCAGACTGTGATCATTTGTAACTTAACTTCTTGTTGAACGTTCATCTTGAAAAGGGCGAAGCTAACAAACTCGCTCCAACATCCGCTTTGAAAACATCACGCAATCTCCAAATATAACGATACTCGGCGACGAAACTGCAGCAACAGAATTCCTCAACATAATTCGTCAAGGCTTGATGTTTTAATTTCACCATGTGGTGCCATATCTTAGCTGTCAGTAAAACTCTGCAAAAGTGAAACTAAAACAACATTTTAGGCATTCATTATGAATGGTTAGGGTTAAGGTTAGCGTTAAAGTTATGTTTGGGCGTTCATTCTGAGTAGTTCAATTATTATCCTTTTTTATTTTTTATTTCAAATAGTCAGTTAAGAACACATTTTTATTTACAATGACGGCCTACTGGGGTAACTGCCTTGTTCAGAACGACAGATTTTTACCTTGACAGCTTGGGGATTCAATCCAGGAACCTTTCGGTTACTGGCCCAGCTTTCTAACCACTAGGCTACCTGGCGCCCCATTAGAGGGTAAAGGTTTGGGAATGGCTCAAAACAAAAAAAGAAAGAAAAAGAGTGTCTTACACTGGGATTGAAGACGTGACCCTCGGAGCAGGAGTTGATGCTTTAAACACCCAACCGCCACCACCAACACTGTAGCAAGCCTTGAGCCTACTACAAGGTAATAGGCACTCACATTGCCCCTAGTGGACGGTATAGCTTCCACATTTCACCAGGTCACAATGTAATCTGGTACCAGCAGAATCGTCACCTCCACTCGTATTCAGTTAGATAATGGGCTGCAATAAACCTTGCTGCTCCAGGCGGCACACACTAGCCTACAACAAAAGTTAGCTAGCTTAGACTGTGGGAAAACTACTGCTTGCTATTGCGTAGTATGGAAGTTGTCATGCGTTGTTGTTTTAAAAATGGTCCCACCAATTACAAAATATATTAAATCAGAATGTCATTGAAAATAATATAATCAGAATATAATTTCAATATTATTATTATTGAAAAGATTAAATATAAATGTAAAAATGTATTTAAAAAATACAACAATTATTTTATAAATCCTTGGGCCTTCTCTGAAGGTGTAGAAGGCCTTGATGGTTCCCCACTGTGAGCCCCTAGCTTATTGAAGCATAACCAAACCACTAGCATATACAGTTGGAGTCGGAAGTTTACATACCCTTAGGTTGGAGTCATTAAAACTCATTTTTCAACCACTCCACACATTTCTTGATAACAAACTATAGTTTTGGAAAGTCGGTTAAGACATCTACTTTCTGCATGACAAAAGTAATTTTTCCAACAATTGTTTACAGACAGATTATTTCACTTATAATTCAATGCATCACAATTCCAGTGGATCAGAAGTTTACATACACTAAGTTGACTGTGCCTTTAAACAGCTTGGAAAATTCCATTAAATTATGTCACGGCTTTGGGAGCTTCTGATAGGCTAATTGACATCATTTGAGTCAATTGGAGGTGAACCTGTGGATGTATTTCATGGCCTACCTTCAAACTTCAAACTTTGCTTGACATCACAAATCAGCCAAAAGCTCAGAAAAAAGCAAAAAATAAGCAATTTCCAAACGCCTGAAGGTACCACGTTCATCTGTACAAACAATAGTACACAAGTATAAACAGCATGGGACCACACAGCCGTCATACCGCTCAGGAAGGAGATGTGTTCTGTCTCCTAGAGATGAACGTACTTTGGTGCGAAAAGTCAATCCCGGAACAACAGCAAAGGACCTTGTGAAGATGCTGGAGGAAACAGGTACAAAAGTATCTGTATCCACAGTAAAACGATTCCTATATCGACATAACCTGAAAGGCCGCTCAGCAAGGAAGAAGCCACTGCTCCAAATCCGCCATAAAAAAGCCAGACTACGGTTTAATCAAATCAAATCAAATGTATTTATATAGCCCTTCTTACATCAGCTGATATCTCAAAGTGCTGTACAGAAACCCAGCCTTAAACCCCAAACAGCAAACAATGCAGGCATAGAAGCACGGTGGCTAGGAAAAACTCCCTAGAAAGGCCAAAACCTAGGAAGAAACCTAGAGAGGAACCAGGCTATGAGGGGTGGCCAGTCCTCTTCTGGCTGTGCCGGGTGGAGATTATAACAGAACATGGCCAAGATGTTCAAATGTTCATAAATGACCAGCCTGGTCAAATAATAATAATCACTGTAGTTGTCTAGGGTGCAGCAAGTCAGCACCTCAGGAGTAAATGTCAGTTGGCTTTTCATAGCCGATCATTAAGAGTATCTCTACCGCTCATGCTGTCTCTAGAGAGTTGAAAACAGCAGGTCTGGGACAAGTAGCATGTCCGGTGAACAGGTCAGGGTTCCATAGCCGCAGGCAGAACAGTTGAAACTGGAGCAGCAGCACTGCCAGGTGGACTGGGGACAGCAAGGTTTACAACTGTACATTGGGACAAAGATCATACTTTTTGGAGAAATGTCCTCTGGTCTGATGAAACAAAAATAGAACTGTTTGGCCATAATAACCATCGTTATGTTTGGAGGAAAAAGGGAATGGCTTGCGAGCCGGAGAACACCATCCCAACTGTGAAGCACGGTGGTGGCAGCATCATGTTGTGGGGGTGCTTTGCTGCAGGAGGGACTGGTGCACTTCACAAAATAGATGGCAAATTATGGAAAATTATGTGGATATATTGAAGCAACATCAAGACATCAGTCAGGAAGTTAAAGCTTGGTCGTAAATGGGTCTTCCTAATGGACAAAGACCCCAAGCATACTTCCAAAGATGTGGAAAAATGGCTTAAGGACAACAAAGTCAAGGTTTTGGAGTGACCTCAATCCTATAGACAATTTGTGGGCAGAACTGAAAAAAGCGTGTGTGAGCAAGGAGGCCTACAAACCTGACTCATTTACACCAGCTCTGTCAGGAGGAATAGGCCAACATTCACCCAACTTATTGTGGAAAGCTGGTGGAAGGCTACTCAAAATGTTTGACCCAAGTTAAACAATTTAAAGGCCATGCTACCAAATACTAATTGAGTGTATGTAAACTTCTGACCCACTGGGAATGTGATGAAAGAAATAAAAGCTGAAATAAATCATTCTCTCTACTATTATTCTGACATTTTACATTCTTAAAATAAAGTGGTGATCCTAACTGACCAACGACAGGGAATATTTACTAGGATTAAATGTCAGCAATTGTGAAAAACTGAGTTTAACGTATTTGGCTAAGGTGTATGTAAACTTCTGACTTCAACTGTAGGTATTCAACACACCCCATATTTGCAGGTCCTCACATTGGTGTCTCCCATTGTGTGTGCTCTCCTTCTTCAGCCTCTCTTTTTTTCTCCATCCCTCTTCCTCTCTGGGGTATGGCGCTGAAGGAGTATGTAAAATACAGACGGAATTCTGCAAGAGTGGATGAGAAAGAGGGAGGGGTAGGCTATGCACCGGGAGCTGAATATATGCTGGTGTCATTCGCATAGCATCTCTAGAGACGAGTCTACCGAACTTTGAGGTCCTTCAAAATAAAGTGCTAGGCTGGGGCTAACCCAGTGCTTGTACTGTAGCTGTCCTGAAACTGTGTTTTACAGTAGGCTAAAGCTCACCAAGTGGTTGTAGCTGTGTTTTGCAGTTGGCTAAAATTCACCCAGTGGCTGTACTGTAGCTGTATTTCACAGTAGGCTAAAGCTAACCCAGTGGCTGTGCAATAGCTGTGTTTTACAGTTAGCTAGATTTAGCCCAGTGGCTGTACTGTAGCTGTGTTTCACAGTAGGCTAAAGCTAACCCAGTGGCTGTGCAATAGCTGTGTTTTACAGTTAGCTAGATTTAGCCCAGTGGCTGCACTGCAGCTGTGTTTTACAGCAGACTACAGTTAACCCAGTGGCTGTACTGTAGCTCCTCTTTCTGATTGGCGCAGCTGTCTAAGGCCCTACATCGCAGTGCTTGAGGCATCACTACAGACACAGGTTCGAACCCAGGCTGTGGTGCAGCTGGCCCTCGACTGGAAAACCTGTGAGGTGGTGCACAATTGGCCCAGTGATGTCCGGGTTAGTGGAGGGTTTGGTTGGCTGGGGTGTCCTTGTCCCATCGCGCTCTAGCGACTCCTGTGGCGGGCCGGGCACATGCACACTGACACGGTCGCTAGTGTTACAGTGTGTCCACCAACACATTGGTGCAACTGGCCTCCAGGTTAATCGAGCAGTGTGTCAAGAAGCGGTGCGGCTTGGCAGGGTCGTGTTTCAGAGGACGCATTGCTCTCGAACTTTGCCTCTCCTGAGTTGCAGCAATGGGACAAGACTGTAACTACTGTACCAATTGGGGAGAGGGGGAAGGCTTCCAAACTTGTTCCTTGGCTGTCCCCATAGGATAACCCTTTTTGGTTTCAGGTAGAACCCACTTTGGGTCCAGGTAGATTCCTTCTGGGTTCCATGTAGAACCCTCGGTACAAAGGGTTCTAGTTGGAACCCAAAGGGTTCTACCTGGAACCAAAAGGATTCTTCAAAGAGTTCTCCTTTGGGGACAGCTGAAGAACCCTTTAAGGTTTCTGAATGTAAGGCTGTTCAATCTGAAACCATGTGGACACTTTTTACTCTTGCCATTATTATTCTGCATTGTCTACTAGGTGTCAGTAGCAGTGGTGGACTGCTTTGAATGCTGATTATAGGAACATATTCCAAATTGGAGGGATGTCTGCTTTAGAATGTATTATACAATGGAGTGTATGGGAGAAACTGCAAGTAAAGTGTACAGCACAGTAACTTGACAGAGTTTCCCCATATATTTAGTTTAAATAGAAGAAAAGTCTGTTTTAGACATGGCCGTAGACTGGTAGGGAAAACACTACTGTATGTTGTCTTTGGTGTGAGTGTGGGGATTTGGTAAATAGTGATCAATGTAGAATCGATTGCTGGAGAAGCACCGTACAGTAGTGTCACGTAGAAGGCCTGTTGTAGGTCTAAGGAATACTAGTTACCAGACTGCACTGGCTCTGACTCTGTACAGGGATAGAACACACAGGGGAAAAGTGCTGTAGTGCGCTCTTCATTATAATCTACTACAACAAAGCCATTCCATTATTTACAATCAATACACAATTATCCACAGAGCGGACGAATATCTTGTTTATGTCAAATCATTTTCCCGTAATGGTTCCACTTGACCTGTGGCTGGATTGAGTAGGGGGGGTACACGTCAGGAGATGATGAACACTGTTTTGGGTCCACCACTGGGCTAGGGTAGGCACGAAATGCAAAACCTATAGGAGCCTGGAGCTTAGACCAGAGCAGCTTGAGAGACAGACACCTCTGAAACCAAGGGCCATGAACCCCTCACCCAGTCACTGTAAACGGCACACGTGCTACAGGCTTGTCCCCTCAAAGGCAAGGTCAAGCAAACGGTTACCGTGCCCATAAGTCATTAAGGGGGGAATGGTTCAGTTTCAAGGCAATGAGGATCAGTGTCTCTACCTCCCTCTGGTTAGGGCAGTGGTCAGGTATCCGATATTCCCATTAGCCTCTATCGCTCAAATTGGCTGCTGACACTGTGGAAAAAAGCCCCTATGCCTTTAAGGGTCTCCTCTCTCTCCTCTCTGATTGGAAGGCACTCTAAGAAAAGGAGATCTCCCATTGCCTTATTGATTGGGGTGCCCTGGGGAGTGTCTACCTTCAACGGAGGAGACCGAGGGATCTGTTTCCAGTGGCTCACATCTTCTGCCTGTCAACACTTTAAATTGCCACTGGAGCCAAACAAGTAACATATGAGGCATTCAATATGTCAGTTGCAGTTAGTCAGTGGGTAGGATGATCAATGGAGGTCTGCTGAGGGGGATGGTAAAACAAAGATCCGCCATTTTGGGGAGACAAAGAGGAAAATGGTCACTTGATTTCCATTTGACTGCAGGTGAAATGAGAAACGGAATGTAATTTGACAGTTCAGATTCATATCCCCAGTGAGCAGAAATTATACAGCTGAAAATTGACCTGGGTTTTATTGTCCTTCATTGATGTGCTGGCTTACTTCCATAGTTACCTCAGGTTTACCCCCCAGTTGTTCTTAACTCACCACACACCTGAATGGAGCACTCACACCTGAATGGAGATTTGATTGACTAACATCTGCACAGGAGGGTGCCACATTAAAGTCAACCCCCTATCACGTTGTTTGACACCGAAATAACGACACTTTAAGTGGAGGAGCCTTTACATTTCATGCTCTGTTAATTGACTATGTCCTGCAGTGGAAGAGAAGAGTCCGACTAATTTCACCGAGAACCAAAGTGACGTTCGGACTGGTGAATTATTTAATGAAATGACATTGTTTTAATGTGAGCAGACAAAAGGGTAAGGGACAAGAATAATGTAATATCCGCTGACTCAGTGAAAAACCAGAGGAATGCCAATGAGCTAATGCAGACAGACGCTGACATGGAATGAGCTGTAGGAATGGAGTCGGAGTGAGAGATCAGTGTGAGTAAAGGACACATCGTACGAGTACAGCTCTCTCTCGTTTAAACATTACATTAACCAAATGTTTTGTCTTTTGTTACCAGACACATAACCTGTCAAAGGACACCTGGAAAAGTCCTAGACGTTTTGTCTGTTCATTACTAGAAAATACAAAAAACAATTCTTCAGATGTGAAGATAAAGGGGAAAAACTATTTCATTTCTAAATGCAGTTCAACTCTAGTACAGTACTGTTTTCCTGGGTTTTTAATCGGTAACGTAAACTCACCCCAATCCGTACAAATGTGCGCAACCGCAACATTCAGACGAGGCTACAAAGAAAACTAATGGGACTGTAGCGACTGTGTTGACTTCAAAATCGGGGATGTGAACTACGTACTCAAGCGTTGATCGACATGGTAATGGCTCTATAGTATTGGAGAAAAGTTGAAAAAACGGACCCTCCGTTACATCGTGACATGTCATGCCGTAACATACAGCACGCATAAAGCAACTATTTCTGTCTTACAATCTCTCTCCGCCAGGTGTAGCACTTCTCTCATCCTTTAAAAACAAGAAATGGACAGTGACGGGGTAAGGGGAGGATACCTAGTCATTTTTTTGCGTCATCATTGCATGCGATCATCATTCTCAAAGCCGCTGTTTACTTCTAAGATCACTTTAGCACAGCCCTAAAAATCCGATTCAAATTCGGCACAAACCTTCAAATAGGCATGTAATGACACATTATATAAACTCTTTATAGTGTTTTATTCACATTTTAGAGGCGATAAGGTGGACAGATCAAGTGAAAAAAAGCTAATTTCCCACACAACATCTCTCCTTCTCACTATCACGCATTCGTTTCGCTTCCCCACCCGCCATTTTTAAAAAGACCCGACGAGGCTCATTGCCTTCTTGAATCATGCAGAAACGGGCAGTGTTGAGGTCATGTAATTGATTATGTTGGAAAGGGGAGAAATTGTGCTTTACAATGGTATTGACATTAAAGTTGATCTGGAAGTATTATGTTTTTAGGGTGCTAAAATAAGGCCAATTGTATGGACCAAGGCGATGTACAAAAGTGAGTGAGTTTACGTTAGTATTTTAGCGGTAGCTCATGAGATGCCTACAAGTAACTGCTTATTAATCAATGGATATACAGTGGCTTGCGAAACTATTCACCCCTTTGGCATTTTTCCTATTTTGCTGCCTTTACAACCTGGAATTAAAATGGATTTTTTGGGGGGTTTTTATCATTTGATTTAAACAACATGCCTACCACTTTGAAGATGCAACTTATTTTTTATTGTGAAATTACAAGAAATAAGACCAAAAAAAAATCATAAAACTTGAGCGTGCATTACTATTCACCCCCCCCCCCCCAAAGTCAATACTTTGTAGAGCCACCTTTTAAAAAAAACGTGTTTTAATTTTTTATTTCACCTTTTATTTAACCAGGTAGGCTAGTTGAGAACAAGTTCTCATTTGCAACTGCAACCTGGCCAAGGTAAAGCAAATCAGTTTGACAAATACAACATCACAGAGTTACACATGGAATAAACAAACATACAGTCAATAATACAGTTTGCAGAAATTACAGCTGCAAGTCTCTTGGTGTATGTCTCTATAAACTTGGCACATCTAGCAACTGGGATTTTTGCCCAATCTTCAAGGCAAAACTGCTCCAGCTGCTTTAAGTTGGATGGGTTCCGCTGGTGTACAGCAATCTTTAAGTCATACCACATATTCACAATTGGATTGAGGTCTGGGCTTTGACTAGGCCATTCCAAGAAATGTAAAATGTTTCCCCTTAAACCACTCGAGTGTTGCTTTAGCAGTATGCTTAGGGTCATTGTCCTGCTGGAAGGTGACCCACGTTCCCAGTCTCAAATCTCTGGAAGACTGAAACAGGTTTCCCACAAGAATTTCCCTGTATCTAGCACCATCCATCATTCCTTCAATTCTGACCAGTTTCCCAGTCCATGCCGATGAAAAACATCGCCACGGCATGATGCTGCCACCACCATGCTTCACTGTGGGGATGGTATTCTTGGGGTGATGAGAGGTGTTGGGTTTGCGCCAGACTTAGTGTTTTCCTTGATGGCCAAAAGGCTCAATTTTAGTCTCATCTGACAAGAGTACTTTCTTCAACATGTTTGGGGAGTCTCCCACATGCCTTTTGGTGAACATCAAACATGTTTACTTATTTCTTTCTGGACACTCTTCTGTAAAGCACAGCTCTGTGAAGGGTACGGCTTAAACTGGTCCTATGGACAGATACTCCAATCTCCGCTTTTTCTTTGGTCTCTTTGTTGCCTCTCTGATTAATGCCCTCTTTGCCCGGTCTGTGGTTTTGGTGGGCAGCCCTCTCTTGGCAGGTTTGTTGTGGTGCCATATTCTTTCCATTTTGGAATAATGGATTTAATGGTGCTCCGTGGGATGTTCAAAGTTTCAGATTTTTTTTGGAACACAACCCTGATCTGTACTTCTCCACAACTTTGTCCCTGAACTGTTTGGAGAGCTCCTTGGTCTTCATAGTGCCGCTTGCTTGGTGGTGCCCTTTGTTTAGTAGTGTTGCAGACTCTGGGGCCTTTCAGAACAGGTGTATTACAGTTGAAGTTGGAAGTAAACATACACCTTACGCAAATACATTTAAACTCCTGGTAAGTATTCCCTGTATTAGGTCAGTATCACCACTTTATTTTAAGAATGTGAAATGTCAGAATAATAGTAGAGAGAATGATTTATTTCAGCTTTTATTTCTTTCATCACATTCCCAGTGGGTCAGAAGTTTACATACACTCAATTAGTATTTAGTAGCATTGCCTTTAAATTGGGTAGCCTTCCACCAGCTTCCCACAATAAATTGGGTGAATTATGGCTCATTCCTCCTGACAGAGCTGGTGTAACAGAGTCAGGTTTGTAGGATCCTTGCTCACACACACTTTTTCAGTTCTGCCCACCAATTTTCTATAAGATTGAGATCAGGGCTATGTGATGGCCACACCAAAACCTTGACTTTGTTGTTCTTAAGCCATTTTGCCACAACTTTGGAAGTATGCTTGAAGTCATTGTCCATTTGGAAGTTATTTTTTTTAAATTTCACTTCACCAATTTGGACTATTGTGTGTATGTCCATTACATGAAATCCAAATAAAAATATTGTTAAATTACAGGTTGTAATGCAACAAAATAGTAAAAACGCCAAGGGGGGTGAATACTTTTGCAAGGCACTGTACACCAGGAATATACAGGCAGTAATCTGTTTGCTCTGACACATACACTGTACACTCCATAGGGCTCCCCTTCCCTTTAATACACACACTGTCACGCACAAGCTCATACTGTGCATGGACCTCTCAAGCTTGCTTGACCTGTTATACAGACACAATCAAATAATCCATACCCTCCCTTCTCTATCCCTCATCTCCTTCCCCTCGAACAATGTCACAGACACAGGCTCCTGCTCAGAGGAGGTGGTGGGGTGGGGGTAGGGTGTGTGTGTGTGTGTGTGTGTGTGTGGGGGGGTAGGTCTATCCCTGTTGTGAGCTGTATTGTCACACAGAGCCAGGGTAATTTATGTCCGCTTGTAGCTCTGGCTTGCTGCGACAGGGGTTGCTCCCTGGGCACTTCTGAGGCCGACCCTCACAAGTCAATGTTTGGGCTCTTATCTGGAATTATTCATGATCTGCCGGGCACGGCTGAAGCTTTAATCATACGCCTGTTACCCTTCACGTCAGTGACCCTCTCACAAAGACACACACACGCACAAATACTGTACACACACACACGTCACAGCAGGAAGAGAGGTCAATTACTGATGTGATCAGCCCTTCCTTGAAGGAGCTTTTTCTTTTCCTCCACAGGGTGCCCATGAAAGCTGTCTGACTCGGCCCTGTAGAATGGACATGGTGCCATGGTGGTGGGACAGTGTGTCCCATTAAACCTCCCACCGGTGATTATGTAATTTGAACGTTCACACCTGTAAACCTGTAGCTCTAAGGACAGACATCATCATTTCATGTTTGTTAAATCTCTCTTTGCTCAGATGATACCATTGTTTTTTCATTAACTCCATCTGTCATGGCAAATGACTTGTCAGGGAGGAATGAGCTGGTTTCTAATATTATTTTTCTCTGTTCTACCTCTTGCCAAGACCCATTTGGACCAAAGTGAGGAGCGGAGCACCCATTGTGGTGCGCTCATAAAAGAAAACAACCTGCAGTCACAGTAATGGCTTAAGTTTTTAAATCAAATCATTATCCACCCTCTGTCTACGGACATGGTCCTCCTCAGCATGCAAGCCTCTGTGTGTCTCGGAAACATAATGAAAATGCTTTCATTCAGTTTTCCAGTTGAAATGAGGACAGTGATGAAACAGAAGTGCAAGCTGTTTGTACCGCGAACACTGGCTTGTAAATCAACTCAAATGTTACTTGTCATATGTTTCGTAAACAACAGGTGTAGACTAACATTGAAATGCACTGAAGGAGATCACAACTATCATGGATACATTAGAACTAGTGGATATATGGAGGCTGAAAAACCCTGACCTATTGAGATATACATGGAGGAGGCTTAATCAAGCTAGCTGTCTTGACTACTTCCTGGTCTCATTCTTGCTGGCATCAAAAGTTTTAAAAGTATTAATAGGAGACCGAGTGAAATCGGTCCACCATCTAATTGGCCTCCACATAACTCCACGTGGACGGGGAATATTGGAAGTGTAATCCAAGCCTATTGGATGACAATTTGTTCTTAAATTATCAACCTTTCTTTAACAAGCCATACAATGCTGGTTACAATTTCAATTTTATTCTCCAGAAAAGACAGAACAAATATGACAACAAATATTATGGTTAAACTCAAATATATTGATAAAAAAAATAAAACATTTAATTTAAATTACATTTTTAATTGTATTATATCAAGGCACAAGGCGAGACCCAAATTCAGACACAGGAGGTAGATGGTTGGAGTCTTACAATGTTTATTAATCCAAAGGGGTAGGCAAGAGAATGTCGTGGACAGGCAAAAAGGTCAAAACCAGATGAGAGTCCAGGAGGTATAAAGTGGCAGACAGGTTCCTGGTCAAAGTTCAAGTAACAGACACATCTCAAAATCAACTGTTCAGAGGAGACTGCTTGAGTCAGGCCTTCATGGTCGAATTACTGCAAAGAAACCACTACTGATGTCACGTTCTGACCATAGTTCTGTTATTTTATTCTTTGTTTTAGTATGGTCGGGGCATGAGTTGGTGTGGGCAGTCTATGTTTGTTTTTCTATGTTGGTTTTTGTGTTCGGCCTAGTATGGTTCTCAAATCAGAGGCAGGTGTCGTTAGTTGTCTCTGATTGAGAATCATACTTAGGTAGCCTGGGTTTCACTTTTGGTTTGTGGGTGTTTGTTTCCGTGTGAGTGTTTGGGTCACACGGTACTGACGAAGAGGAGGACATCGTTACAACTGAAGGACACCAATAATAATAATAAGAATAATAATAATAAGAATAATAAGAATAATAATAATAATAAGAAGAAGAAGAGACTGGCGTGTCTTTGTGAGACACAGAGTAGGTGAACAGATGATCTCTGCATGTGTGGTTCCCACCGTGAAGCATGGAGGAGGAGGTGTGATGGTTTTGGGGTACTTTGCTGTTGACACTGTCAGTGATTTTATTTAGAAGTCAAGGCACACTTAACCAGCATGGCTACCACAGCATTCTGCAGTGATATGCCATCCCATCTGGTTTGTGACAAGTGGAACTATCTTTTGTTTTTCAACAGGACAATTACCCAACACACCTCCAGGCTGTGTAAGGGCTATTTGACCAGGAAGGAGAGTGATGGAGTGCTGCATCAGATGACCTGGCCTCCACAATTACCCAACCTCAACCCAATTGGGATGGTTTGGGATGAGATGGAGAGTGAAGGAAAAGCCACTGACAAGTTCTCAGGATATGTGGGAACTCCTTCAAGACTGCTGGAAAAGCATTCCAGGTGAAGCTGGTTGAGAGAATGTCATCAAGGCAAAGGGTGGCTACTTTGAAGAATCTCAATATAAAATATATTTTGGTTACTACATGATTCCATATGTGTTATTTCATAGTTTTGATGTCTTCACTGTTATTCTACAGTGTAGAAAATAGTCAAATAAAGAAAAACCCTGGAATGAGTAGGTGTGTGCAAACGTTTGCCTTATATGCCCCATATATATATTAGAGAGATTTTGCTGCAAAGAGACAGAAACACTAGATCATATATTCTGGTATAGCCTCTATGTAGCTTGTTTCTGGTCACTGGTTCAGGAATGGTTAAAGAAAATCACAAAATTCACTTAATTAACCTTACAAATAGCAGTGTTGGGCGATTTGGAAAGCCATAATCAATCAGTAATATAATACTACTCGTAGGAAAGGTTTTCATGTTTTGCTCACAATTTGTGGATAGTATGTGATTAGAAAGGTTCAAAATGTATGTAAAACATCACAGCACAATTGAAAAATATAATGCACATGGAAACCAAACGAGGGTGGTCTATGGAGATGGGGGGGATGGGCTGAGAGTAAAGAGGTTATGTTCGGTAATTGTATTATTTTTGTGATTGCTGTATATTAAAGTACCATGTATGTAAAATGTAGGTATATGTAGCAGAAAAGGTGTAAAAACAAAAAAATAAATGTGTCCTTTGAGAGTGGGGTGGTGGATGGGTTAATAAAAAATAAAAAAAAAGAACAAAAATCATTGAAATGCTTACTTATGGGCCCTTCCCAACCATACCGAGAGAAAAAAATTCAATAATATAAAAATAATAACACGAGGAATACATACACAATGAGTAATGAAAACTTGGCTATTTGCATGGGGTACCAGTACCGAGTCAATGTGCAGGGTTACGAGGTAATTGCGGTAGATATGCACATATAGGTAGGGGTAAAGTGACTAGGCAACAGGACACATAAACAGTAGCAGCAACGTATGTAATAAGTCAAAAGAGTTATTGCAACAAGAGTCAATACAGATAGTTCGGGTAGATATTTGGATAACGGTTTAATATTTTCCCGGGTATTTTACAAAAGTTCCATCCTGAGAATAAATCACTTTTCTCCCGGGTAACCTGGCATTTCACGGCAAAAACAGAAGTGTCCTTCAAAAGCATTATAAAGCATATAAATAGGCCTATGTCGGGGTGGCAGGTAGCCTAGTGGTTAGAGTGTTGGACCAGTAACCAAAAAGTTGCACGATCAAATCCCCGAGCTGACAAGGTAAAAATCTGTCATTCTACCCCTGAACAAGGCAGTTAACCCACTGTTCCTAGGCCCTCATTGTAAATAAGAATTTGTTCTTTAACTGACTTGCCCAGTTAAATAAAGGTTAAATAAATAAACAAACTCTAGAGTTGAAAATTAAAGCCTGATTAGCAATAGATGTTTATGAGCACTACATTAAAGACATTTAATGAGCCCAAGCCAAAAAATCCCAAATGATTGGATACCAGCACAATATCTATATAATATAGGCTACTACACATTATGCAAAACAGAAAAACAGAAAAAACATGATAAAGCAGGGAGAGAACGTGATTCTGGTGCAGCACATGCAACCTACAAAGTTTTGGACTTTAATTGGGAAAAATAATAGGGCCAAATTGTATAGTTAGTAGGTGTCTCAATATACAATTGAAGTCGGAAGTTTACATACACTTAGGCTGAAGTGATTAAAACTCATTTTTCAACCATTCCACAAATTTCTTGTTAATAAACTATAGTTTAGCCAACCTCCTATTTCTCTCTCTATTGTTGCTTCATTCCTTCCTCTGTTTTCAACAGTTAAATGAAATAAGTTTCATTGTCCTCATCTTCATCCTTCTAATGACATCCTTGAATATTATAGGACTAGAATAAGATGCAAACGGCTTTCACTTCTCTTCACGAAGATTAAATAGTTACGGGCCTGGAGAGAGAACTCCTGTAGCTTACTGCTTGCGTCCCTCTTCGAAAAGTCTATTGGTATAAGAAATGGTCAAACAAATGACGTCTAGCAAGCTATTCTAGTCGAGCAAAAAAAGTTACCATAATGATATGATAGGTCTACGTGAATTGTGCTCCATACAGAGACGTGGTAGTCGTAGTATTAGCAGCAGCTGCAAACACAAGACCTTGGGCTTTTTACCATAGAAACAATATTTATATACACAGTATAATGAAGAGACCTTGAAGGTTCTTTCCTTGGTTTGTATTGCATTGGGTGAGCAGAATTATGAAGAAACTGCTCTGTCTAAGAATAGTTTGTTACCAGATGAACTCGTACAGCCAGAACATGGGTGTGAGGTCTTCAGCCCAGCATTTCTATCATGGGCGGAGAATGGATAGAGCACAGGGTGGCAGGGTAGCCTAGTGGCTAAAGTGTTGGACTAGTAACCAGAAGGTGGCAAGTTCAAATCCCTGAGCTGACAAGGTACAAATCTGTTGTTTTGCCCCTGAACAGGCAGTTAACCCACTGTTCCTAGGCAGTCATTGTAAATAAGAATGTATTCTTAACTGACTAGTTAAATAAAGCAAAAATAAATAAAACACACTGGATGGATGATCTAATAGACTCTGTTGGTCACTCTAGGATATACAAGCACAATGCCATTGATTGTGTTTGAGTCGACCGGGAAGAGTTGGATCAATGTGGGAAAAAGAGCCCTGTTGATTCTGTGGCCATGTTCTTATTGGTCACAGATGAGATTGCTGGGTTGTTGCTTTCTCCAGCTCTTGTTTAGTGAAGTTACTTTTAAAATCAAACCTCATAGTGTGTTTTTTTAACACCGTTAGTAAACAGTGCTGCTGTATGCCCATTTGTAGAAGTGTTTAGTCACATATGGCCATTTCTTATCATACACTGTACACTGTAGATGTTATAATTGTTTGATTTTGCCACGACTCACCAGAAAAGTGGTTTCTACAGTGAACAGACAAATGAGAGTTATTTTATCATCTCAAGTGTCTTCACTCACTGCATGTCAGCGAGGGCCACTACCTTTCCAAGACCACGAGGCGGTGTTTAGTGGGAAGTTGTCTGAGGCATGAAAAGCCGTCAGTGTCTGAGGTGAGCAGGTTGTGTCAAAAGACACATTTCAGTTGAATGCATTCCGTTGAACAACTGACTAGGTTTGCCTTAGACTATTTATAGCCTTTATTATTTTCCCTTTTGTGATCCAAATGACAAATCGTTTGTAGTTTCTTTCTTTTACTTAATCAATAGCTCTTAGTCTGTTCCAACTGCCCTGGACCAGGAGTTCCATCAATTTTGTAACACATTCATGCCTAACTAAACACACGTTCCTGTGTGTTCCTGGACATGTCTGTGCCTGTGACCAGTGCACCAGGCTCTTCCAGAGCAAAGAAGTGTCCTATCTGCAGGGCACCAATAGAGAGGGTAGTACACAGCAATGGACAATGCCATGGCACTGGACAATCAATGTTACAAAATGTCACTGAAAAAAGGTCACCATGACACACACACACCACCATCACACATTCATGTAACAAACACACACACACACACACACACACACACACACACACACACACACACACACACACACACACACAGGAACCCAGTGATGACCTTTTAAAGCCCAGCAGTCGTAATAGGTTGGAATAGTATGTTTAGATTCCACAGCAGCAGATTCTTGTTAAAACCCCTTTTGCAGACCGATAATAGGATGTTGAACCACACCCGTCCCTTCTACTCAAATTGAATTTGACAGCCTTAATAGACATAAAAAGCTGTCCAACAGGGGTTGACCCAGAGTTCAGGACACTGTCTGTCACCACCCCTGTCGTGACCAGATCCAGGCCCTTGGTCACCGCTTCGTCTTGGCCCGGTGGAATGAGGTGAATAAAGAAAAAAACTAGGAGCCGTTTCGAGACAATCACATTCACCAAATGGAAGCCCTGTGATACAGACGTCACTGTGCCACCGATTAAAGAACCCTTGACAGTGTGGGAATCACCGGCCAACAACATGGTCACGCTGTGGCATTTGACATAGTTTAACTTAATTTGGGCCTGGTAATAACATGAGTCAGACTGGGAGACTCTGGACCTCTGGTAGACCATAAGAACTAGCCTATTAGGAACAATTTGATAATACAGCTAGCATGACTTCTATTTCAAGAAGCTCTTATTGTTTGGATCTACAGTTCATCTTATCTGGTTAAGGGGTACCGCTGGAGTTTGTTTGTAGAATGTACTGCTCAGCAAGATGGCCATGCATAGATTCTTGTCATGCGTGCTTTATTAAGCTTATACACGTTTAATACGTAGGATAGACAGTTAAGGTGCTGAAGACTTGCGCCACAGTCACCTTGATGAACTTTGAATGGAAGCGGCATGTCTGACAGGGAAGGAATCAGGCATGACAATCCTCCATCTTGGAGATCAGGGTTAAGGTATCATCTAGAACATGTCACGTGAGCACGCACCTCTCAATATCGAGCGTGCTCGTCAGTGATCTTTAAAACCCAATCATTCGGCATGTCGTATTTTTTCTTATGGCGAACGCATTTTAGAGTACATACACGCAGCTACACCGGAACAGTGTCTCCCTTAGATCATAGGCTCCACACCCTTGTTGAAACAAAACCTCAAGGTAGCGATAGTGCCTTTCACATTACTGAGCCAGCGGTGATCATCTCTACTACCCATCCCGCAGACAACTGAGAGGCACTATCTCCATACTGGCAGCCATCTTGTCTCCCCGGGGGGAGTGATAGAACTCTTTGTGACACCTCAAAGAGAGCCTTTTAATCCCCCTCTATTCCTCCATACTAAGACGCTCTAGGAAATTAAGCTCTCTGCCGTTCGATTGTGATGGAATAACGGAATAATAACAGTGCCGCCTCGCTAATCTACCCACAGGGCAAGGAGGCTATCAGGTTGTGGTTGTGCAACGTAGAGCCCAATAGGTGCAGCTGAATAGAGAGGAGGGCTAGAGTGGACGTATGCAGATGAGGGAGAGCGACACGGGAGAACGACAAGCCCCTCTACCACAAAGACAAGCTTTCTGTCAAACTCATTGTGTCAATGCGGTCATAGACCTCAGCCACGCTCAAGGTACTAAATGATATCACAACCGCCATCGATAAAAGACAGTACTGTGCAGCCGTCTTCATTGACCTGGCCAAGGCTTTTGACTCTGTCAATCACCATATTCTTATCGGCAGACTCAGTAGCCTCGGTTTTTCTAACGACTGCCTTGCCTGGTTCACCAACTACTTTGCAGACAAGACAGAGTTCAGTGTGTCAAATCGGAGGGCATGTTGTCCGGTCCTCTGGCAGTCTCTATGGGGGTGCCACAGGGTTCAATTCTCGGGCCGACTCTTTTCTCTGTATATATCAATGATGTTGCTCTTGCTGCGGATGATTCACTGATCCACCTCTACGCACTCGACACCATTCTGTATACTTCTGGCCCTTCCTTGGACACTGTGCTATCTAACCTCCAAACGAGCGTCAATGCCATACAACACTCCTTCCGTGGCCTCCAACTAGTAAAACCAAATGCATGCTTTTCAACCGTTCGCTGCCTGCACCCGCACGCCCGACTAGCATCACCACCCAGGATGCTTCCGACCTAGAATATGTGGACATCTATAAGTACCTAGGTGTCTGGCTAGACTGTAAACTCTCCTTCCAGACTCATATCAAACATCTCCAATCTAAAATCAAAGCTTTCTATTCCGCAACAAAGCCTCCTTCATTCACGCCGCCAAACTTACCCTAGTAAAACTGACTGTCCTACCGGTCCTCGACTTCGGCGATGTCATCTACAAAATAGCTTCCAATACTCTACTCAGCAAACTGGATGCAGTTTATCACAGTGCCATCCCTTTTGTTACTAAAGCACCTTATACCACCCACCACTGCGACCTATATGCTCTAGTCGGCTGGCCCTCGCTACATATTCGTCGCCAGACCCACTGGCTCCAGGTCATCTACAAGTCCATGCTAGGTAAAGCTCCGCCTTATCTCAGTTCACTGGTCACGATGGCAACACCCACCCATAGCCCTCGCTCCAGCAGGTGTATCTCACTGATCATCCCTAAAGCCAACACCTCGTTTGTCCGCCTTTCCTTCCAGTTCTCTGCTGCCTGTGACTGGAACGAATTGCAAAAATCGCTGAAGTTGGAGACTTTTATCTCCCTCACCAACTTTAAACATCTGCTATCTGAGCAGCTAACCGATCGCTGAAGTAGTACATAGTCCACCGGTAAATAGCCCACCCAATTTACCTACCTCATCCCCATACTGTTTTTATTTATTTACTTTTCTGCTCTTTTGCACACCAGTATCTCTACCTGCACATGACCATCTGATCATTTATCACTCCAGTGTTAATCTGCTAAATTGTAATTATTCGCCTACCTCCTCATGCCTTTTGCACACAATGTATATGGACTCTTTTTTTCTACTGTGTTATTGACTTGTTTATTGTTTACTCCATGTGTAACTCTGTGTTGTTGTCTGTTCACACTGCTATGCTTTATCTTGGCCAGGTCGCAGTTGTAAATGAGAACTTGTTCAACTGGTTAAACAACTGGTTAAATAAAGGTGAAATAAAAATAAAAATAGACACCCATACAAATTCCCACATTCTCCTCCAGATTAGATCGCTAAAGCATATCAGGGTTTGGAGGACAATTGGAAACATTCCTGAGTGGCGGAAATAAATAACCCTGAAGAAGTGTTAAGATGTGTCCACGTGTGTTATTTATTGTTGAGTTTAATAGCGTTGCCATGCAACAGCTAAAACCTCTAGGCCTTTTTTTTAAACAATGCAAGTCAGTGCCTCTTCACCCTCAGAAGGCTGAAGAGACTTGGCATGGGCCCCAGATCCTCAAAAAGTTCTGCAGCTACACCATTGAGAGCATCTTGACAGGCTGCATTACCACTTGGTACGGCAACTGCAAGGCACCAGACTGCATGGGCTACAGAGGGTAGTGAGTACGGCCCAGTACATCACTGGGGCCGAGCTCTCTGCCATCCAGGACCTCTACATCAGGCGGTGTAAGGGGAAGGCCCTCAAAAAAATCAAAGACTCCAGCCACAGGCTGTTCTCTCTGTTACCGCACGGCAAGGAGGACCAGTGCACCAAGTCTGTTAACAACAGGTCGCTTAACTGCTTCTGTCCCAAGCCATAAGACTGCTAAACAAGCCTGCTAAATAGCTAACCAAATAGCTACTCGGGACTACCTGCATTGACCCTTTCTTGGCTCTACGCATACACACTGGACTCTACCCACACACTCACACATACCTACACTGACAACACACACATAGCACGCACACAAATTCATACTGAAGCCACACACACACACACACACACACACACACACACACACACACACACACACACACACACACACACACACACACACACACACACACACACACACACACACACACACACACACACACACACACACTGTACACTGTTGCTACTGGCTATTATCTATCCTATTGCCTAGTCACTTTACCCCTACCTATATGTACATAATAACCTCGTACCCCTGCACATCGACTTAGTACTGGTACTCCCTGTACCAACTAGGCCCGTAATTTATTTACAGATGACATACAAGTTTGTTATCAAGGCACATGAAAGTTCACATGTTCAAGAAGGCATTTTTGCAAAGAAATAACATTTTGATGAAAAATAGTGACATCTGTTAAGTCGTGACATCTGTTAAATACCCAGCTTTCTGAAACGGGTCACATATAGCCATGTTTTTTTAACTCGCTATTGTTATTTGTTTTTCACTGTGTATTTATTCCTCATGTCACCATTTCATGTATATATATATATGATATTAATCGTTAACTCTGCATTGTTGGAAAAGGATCCGTAAGTAAGTATTCCACTGTTAGTCTACACCTGTAGTTTACAAAGCATGTCACAAATAACATTTCATTTGATATTATTTGATTGAAAAATCAAATCAACTGAATATGCCTAATGTTTCTCTTTAGTGCACTTCCTCTATAATAACAGAGAAAATGTGTTGACACACAGCTGCCATTGGCTAACTTAGCTTGCTCAAGAAGGTAGAGATACGGTACATTTTGCCTCGTGTGAGTTTAAAAAGAGGTGTTACAATAAGCACAGGCGCTAATCCCATCAGTCATCACACCTTGATTCCCCCCCCTACAAATCCAAGGCTCTAAACCTTATTTTAACGTCCTTTCACACTCAATTAACTCTGTGAGCAAAATATGCTCTGTTGACGACAATGCACGGCTTCATCACATTTACAGGCACACGACGAGAATAGAACCGCTAACTGCAGTTACCCTGGCAATGTGTTCAACCACACACACAAAAAAACTACTTCTCCTCCTCAGCTTTCCCCCCTCCCTCATAATGCATGCTTGTCCCTTTTCTCTCCTATTTCCCCTGCCATGTTATTAGATTTCTTAGTGAGATGACAGACAGATAGGAAGAGGTTTTTGAAATCCGGGCGGCTGATCCCTTCTTAATACAGCACAGCTGAGAGGATATCTCCCCTTCCACCGCTCCTCTACCTGCAGTATTGGGTCGTGAAATAGAGTGATGCCAGGCGCATACTTGTTTACCAGGCACAACTACTCCCTGTAGCCAGTGTGCCTCACATGTTCTGAACTATACTGAGAAATATATATATATATATATATATATAAAGACAACATATAAAGTGTTAGTCCCATGTTTCATGAGCTGAAATAAAATATCCCAGAAATGTTCCATATGCTCAAAAAGCTTGTTCCTCTCAAATGTTTGTGCATACATTTGTTTACATCCCTCTTAGTTAGTATTTCTCTTTTGTCAATATAATCCATCCACCAGATAGGTCTGGCATATCAAGAAGATGATTAAACAGCATGATCATCACACAGGTGCACCTTGTGCTCGGGACAATAAAAGGCCACTAAAATGTGCAGTTTTGAGGGAGCGTGAAACTGGCATGATGACTGCAGGAATGTCCACCAGAGCTGTTAGCAGAGCATTTCATGTTATTTTCTCTACCATAAGCTGCCTCCAATGTTGTTTTAGAGAATTTGGCAGCAACAACAGACCATGTGTAACCATGCCAATCTGTGTTGTCTGCGGGATCATCTGAGACTAGCCACCCAGACAGCTGATTAAATTGTGGGTTTGCACAACCAAAGAATTTCTGCACAAACGGTCAGAAACCGTATCAGGGAAGCTCATCTGCGTGCTCATTGTCCTCACCAGTGTCTTGACCTGACTGCTGTTCGGCGTCGTATTCGACTTCAGTGGGCAAACGATGGCCACAGCCACGCTGGAGAAGTGTGCTCTTTACCGTTTTTAATCCCGGTTTCAACTGTACCGGTCAGACAGCTTTTATGGTGTAGTGTGGGAGAGCTGTTTGCTGATGTCAACGTTGTGAACAATGTGGCCCATTGTGGTGGTGGGGTTATGGTATGGGCAGGCATAAGCTACAGCCAACGAACAGAATTGCATTTCATTCATGGCAATTTGAACGCACAGCGATACGTGACGAGATCCTGAGGCCCATTGTCGTGCTATTCATCAGCTGCCTTCACCCCATGTTTCAGAATGATAATGCACAGCCCCATGTTGCAAGGATCTGTAAATATATCCTGGAAGCTGAACATTTTCCAGCATAATTGGCCTGCATAGTCACTAGACATGTCACCCATTGAGCATGTTTGGGATGCTCTGGATCGACGTGTATGACAGCGTGTTCCAGTTCCAGCCAATGTCCAGCAACTTCGCACAGCCATTGAAGAGGAGTGGGACATCATTCCCCAGGCCACAATCAACAGCCTGATCAATGCGAAGGAGATGTGTCGCCCTGCATGAGGCAAATTGTGGTCACACCAGATACCGTCTGGTCATCAAGGCAAAGGTTGGCTACTTTGAAGAATCTGACTACTGGCTACTTTGAAGAATGATTTGTTTAACACTTTTTTTGTTTGTTGGGGTAACGACATGATTCCATATGTGTTATGTTATAGTTTTGATGTCTTCACTACTTTTCTACAATGTAGAAGATTGTCAAAATAAAGAAAAACCCCATAATGAGTAGGTGTGTCCAAACTTTTGACTGGTACTGTATATTTGTGTTATGTGTACTACACAGGAGGAGTGAGTAATGCTCATTTCAGCACTTTGGCTAGGTCAGCAGTTTTCATGTGTGGACAATCGAGTCCACTGCTTTGATTTGATGCACAAATCAGGAGGAGGTTTTGCACATGCTGTACTTTAAAACCATCCAGTGATCAGTGGAGATATTGAACTTTTGGTGTTTGCCTGCATCGATGTGTTCCTACATGGGTATTAGCGAGTTGAATTACTTGTAGACGTAGGTGATAATGGACATCCAGAGGGTTGTGATTTGTAACCGCATTCAGGCCTTGTTAGAATAATGCACTTCGTTGTAATTCCGCAATTGTAAAGATTGCTGTTTTTAGTTCTCACTCTTTGCAATTATGTGAAGAAATTCTACCTGGTTCTTAAATTCAGACACTTTAGGTAATTATATAAATGGAACGATGTGTAAAAGGATTGCCTACTTCTTAAACCACTTACTCTATTGATGTTACAAGATAGTTAAACTGTTACATGATACCATTTATGTCCTTAGTGTTTGATTCTATACTTGAGCTGAAACACCAGTGATAACAGCCATTTCCGGAGCTCATCGAGGCGATGTCTGGGAGGGGTAAATAAGGCAGCAGCCCAGCTTTTCCTTATTCTCTTTATTGTCAAGGATGAATTGCCACTAAAAAAAAATTCTGCTGATTTGAAACAATACCTCCCTACCTCCCTAAACACCCTTCCTCCTTCCAGAGGCCTGTGTTCCTGAGACTATACTCATCTTCCAGTTCACTAAACCCATGTCTGGAAGCAGTCAATTTGTTCCTCAGTCTCTAGGACTCTGATGCAGGTACAGGGAGGTGTTCAGACCCAGAGTCCTAAGCTTTGTGACGAGCTTGGAGGGGACAATGGTGTTGAACGCTGCACTGTAGTCATTGAACAGCATTCTCACATAGGTATTCCTCTTATCTAGGTGTGTTAGGGCAGTGTCGAGAACAATTGAGATTGCGTCATCTCAGGATGTCTGGGATGGTGGAGTTAATGTATGCTATAACCAGCCTCTCAAAGCACTTCATCATTGTGGCATGGAGCCTCAGAGTTCTTGGGGATGGGAAGGATGGTGGTCACCTTAAAACATACGGGCATTACAGACTGGGACAAGGAGAGGTTGAACATGACCGCGAATATGCCTGCCAGCTGTTCTGCTCATGCTCTGAGAACGCGCCCTGGAATACACGCCCTCGGCCTTATTAAAGACCTTCCTAACGTGTGCCTTCTTCACCACACTGTCTGTGTGGGTGGACCATTTGAGATCGTCAGCGATGTGTACGCCGAGGAACTTGAAGCTTTCCACCTTCCCCACTGTGGTCCCGTCGATGTGGATAGGGGCGTACTCCCTCTGCTGTTTCCTGAAGTTAATGAGAAGAAAAGTCACACACCCATTAATACCCCTGCCTGCTCCATTTGTTGTGGGCGCTGGATGCGATGGGAGCAGACTGGGTCGTCAGCGGCGATCCCTCACAGTACAGACCCAATGTGGTGGGAGTGTTGATCTGTAACCAGGTTTCCATCCAACCTTTTATCTGAGTAAAGCATGTAAAGCATGAGTAAAGCATGATAAAACATGTAATGACAGGCCTGATAGAAACATATATTTTTTTGTTGAACTTTCCAAACGTCAACAAAACAAAATACTCTAGACAAGGTGGGATCTTTTTGTGTCGGGAAAATTAGTTATGTGAGAAATATAGGTGGAAACGCTTTTATGCACAAATATTGATATAATAACCATCATATCGAAGTAAAGTCATGCGATGGCATGTTCTGTTAGGAAAGCATGCAGTTTATTAGACTATGGATGAAATACATTATGATTAACTTCACAGGGTGGTGAAAGTGCAAGGTGATGAGCTTGATGCTCATTTCCAATAAATATTGAGGGCCTTATTCTTTTGACATGATCATCTGGAACTTTTTGTGTGTGTCTTTGTTGGCCAGTGACAACCAATCTCAATTGAATCCATTTCAAATTCAGGCTGTTAACTAAACAAAATATTGTAAAAGTCAAGAGGCGTGAATACCTTCTGAGGGTTTTGTAGGTATCTGTTAGTGCGGAAAGTGTACTCGTTCCCCCTTAGATGTTGCGAGCTATGGGTCTTGTTTTTTTTCTTTTTTCGTTTGCTAAAGGCTAACTACTTTCTACATGCTAACTACATGCCTCCTTGCTTTGGTAGGATTTGTTTTAGCTTAAAGCCGACCACTTTTGCTCTGCTTGTGTAGCCAGTGCTTCCTTGAGTAAGATGGCCAGTGATAAGAGTAGGTTCAAAAAGGCTAACCAGCCAGGTTTGAACCTACGACCGTGCCCTAGGGCATGTGGTTTCACAACGAAAATTAAAGATATTCTCAAGTGCTGTCTTGTTTGCCTGGGGTGGAAACAAGCACGTTTGTGTGACGGGTGTCACTGGCTGAGTTCAGACTCTGTTGTACATTGACTTCTTAGGAGATTGGGGTTATTGGAGTTGGCACCTGTCTTTAAAAGAAAAAAAAAACTTTGTATGCCGGCCTCAGGGCTCCAGGAAACTGGGAGAGAGGGGCTGTTTGTGGTCAGAGTTGTTCACCGGCTATCATGAGCCATGCGGGGGACTGTGGTTCAATTCCCCGATGGGCATCCCAGCCAAGCAATTACTTTTTACGGTTTTTGACCTGAAACAACTCACATTCAGCCAAGTTGCATGAATATGGAACTGTTTTAGAGGGGACGCAGCTAGCTTGCATGCTGGTATGGAAAGCTAGTTAGCCAACTGCTCGGTTTATCTTAGTCCTTAGAGAGGTTTATCTTAGTTCTTAGCTCTTGAATAGAGCACGGCTGGTTCCGGTGGACCAGTGTCATCTCTGGTTGAATTTGTCACAAATAGCCTACCGGAGTGAAGGGACTGTGTTTTGGCGAGCCAATTTGGCTCAACTATGCAGTCCCGTATCAACGAGAAGCAAAAGCAACAAGTAGCAGTACTTTCTTGTTGCATTCATGGCATGTTGGGAACTCGTGCATTTTGTCAGCAAGAAGGTCGTATTGCACGTGTATGCCAGTCCAACTCTTGATTATGACAAGACTCGGGTATGATATCTGGACCCCAAACCCTTTTAAATGTGGGGCTTCAAAATCATACACCACTGAGAAGGACAAAGGGGCCTTTTTTGGCTGTCAATGGTAACATTGTGCATTTGCAGTTTGGTCATTTGGTGGACGCGCTTATCCAGAGTGAGTTGCAGTAGTGAGTGCAGTGCTTCTACTGCAGAGTATTGGCCCATCTGGACAATTGGCTGGTCTTGCAGAATCAATGAAACAGGTGGAGCTCCACACTGCCATACTGGTTTCCCCTATTCTGTCTCTGTGGTTCATAGTGAATAACGATAAAAGTTCTTTGACTTCCACTCAGCGCAGTTTCTGGTCCTCGTTCTGAACTCGGTTTCTGAATCATACGTTATTTTGTTCCAACTGAGGAGGGCCCACAATCCGACTGTCTGGCACTGTTTCAGCTGTGGCACTCGTTGACTTTGTCCTCGTGCCTGCAGTTATTGGGTCTCTATGACAGTTGTGGTGCTTTTTGGACTTCTGTTGAAGTGTCTGTTGCAGCTGATGCGTCGGTTGCATTGCCTGTGTCCGATGCGCACTTTACACACATACTGTATATGGATAGGAACAAGGATATATGTGTTTGTGACCAGATTTGTGTCTGTTTCGCTAATTTAGCTCAGGGTAGGGCTCTTTCTAAGAAAGGTCTTTCTCATTGGATTGTGGAGGTTATCTCCCTGGCGTATGAGAGCAAAGGACAAGGGTTGCCTAGCAGTGTGCATGCTCACTCTACTAATGCCCACAGAGCGTGTGTGCTGCAGTGAGTTGGGTTCGCCTCATACCCTTGTGAGGTTTTAACTCACTCTACTAATGCCCACAGAGCGTGTGTGCTGCAGTGAGTTGGGTTCGCCTCATACCCTTGTGAGGTTTTAACTCACTCTACTAATGCCCACGGAGCGTGTGTGCTGCAGTGAGTTGGGTTTGCCACATACCCTTGTGAGGTTTTAACTCTTGGATGTAACTTCTCCCAGCGTGGCTCATAGTGTTCTTATGGCTGCGTCATGGAGGGGGTGTTAGGCAGCGTGCAGGCTGCACATTTATCCGGGTTACTGCCGTTTCCCTGTGGGGTAGAGCCTTTGGCTGCCGTGAGTCTGTGAACGTGCATTATCAAGTCACAGCATGTCCTTTTTGTTCCTTGTGTGAGTTCTGGCATTTCAGACTCCTAAGGTCTCTGTGCGAGCCTTTTTGGAACTGGTAGGGTCTATGGACTTGGGGTATTATAGCCAGGAAGGTGGGGCTTCCGACGGCGTGCTCTGCGTTTATTGGTCCGTTGGCCAGGTTTTTAGTTTTCTTCAGGTTAATATGATTGGTAGTTAACTCTCCATGGTATAGTTAAGCAATAAGGCACAAGGGGGTGTGGTATATGGCCAATATACCACGGCTAAGGGCTGTTCTTAAGCACGACGCAATGCCGAGTGCCTGGATACAGCCCTTAACTGTGCTATATTGGCCATATACCACAAATTTCAAAGGTGCCTTACTGCTTTATAAACTGGTTACCAATGTAATTAGAGCAGTAGAAATACATGTTTTGGCACACCCGTGGTATGAAAAATAGTCTGATATACCAAGGCTGTCAGCCAATCATCATTCAGGGCTCGAACCACCCAGTTTATAATATACCTTCATTCCTCCTTCAGGGAACAGTAATTGTATTTATAACTGTACGTTTTCCAATGGATTTGTAAGTTACAACTTCCAGCATGCACTACCACTCAATACTTAGATATAACTCTTACTCTGTACCTGTGCTTGTCCTGATTGTTATAGAGTTGGCTTTGGAATCGATAGTTTTTGATAAAAAATTGCATTCTATGCGTCCCTTGACAAAACGAAATGATCTGTTTTACAATGACGAACTGTACAATGACAATGACGACAAACACTACTTCCTCGTTAACAAACAACGACTCCCTAGGAAGAGGTTGCATGAAATGCTACTTTTATTTAAAAAATAATAATAATGATTTCAGCACCCAAAGACATCTTCGCATTTACACAGGACAAGCATATATACATGTAAAGCATTAAAGAATGGACATCTTTACAAGTATCGACTGACAGCAACTAGATGTAGTCGGAGGTGCTGTCCGCCCACACTCATCGCCCAGTCCGCCTAGACTCATTGCGGCTTCACCCTATCGTATGTCTTGGTGTTGAGTCAGTAATCTAAGACACAGGGGCCTCATTTATAACTGTTCTGTAAATATCACACTAAATATCTGCGTGCGCCATTCGTGATTAGACTGCCCACGTCCAAAAATAGAGATTTATACACATACAGTGCCTTGCGAAAGTATTCGGCCCCCTTGAACTTTGCGACCTTTTGCCACATTTCAGGCTTCAAACATAAAGATATAAAACTGTATTTATTGTGAAGAATCAACAACAAGTGGGACACAATCATGAAGTGGAACAACATTTATTGGATATTTCAAACTTTTTTAACAAATCAAAAACTGAAAAATTGGGCGTGCAAAATTATTCAGCCCCTTTACTTTCAGTGCAGCAAACTCTCTCCAGAAGTTCAGTGAGGATCTCTGAATGATCCAATGTTGACCTAAATGACTAATGATGATAAATACTATCCACCTGTGTGTAATCAAGTCTCCGTATAAATGCACCTGCACTGTGATAGTCTCAGAGGTCAGTTAAAAGCGCAGAGAGCATCATGAAGAACAAGGAACACACCAGGCAGGTCCGAGATACTGTTGTGAAGAAGTTTAAAGCCGGATTTGGATACAAAAAGATTTCCCAAGCTTTAAACATCCCAAGGAGCACTGTGCAAGCGATAATATTGAAATGGAAGGAGTATCAGACCACTGCAAATCTACCAAGCCCTGGCCGTCCCTCTTGCACAAATCTGGCCTTTATGGAAGAGTGGCAAGAAGAAAGCCATTTCTTAAAGATATCCATAAAAAGTGTTGTTTAAAGTTTGCCACAAGCCACCTGGGAGACACACCAAACATGTGGAAGAAGGTGCTCTGGTCAGATGAAACCAAAATTGAACTTTTTGGCAACAATGCAAAACGTTATGTTTGGCGTAAAAGCAACACAGCTCATCACACTGAACACACCATCCCCACTGTCAAACATGGTGGTGGCAGCATCATGGCTTGGGCCTGCTTTTCTTCAGCAGGGACAGGGAAGATGGTTAAAATTGATGGGAAGATGGATGGAGCCAAATACAGGACCATTCTGGAAGAAAACCTGATGGAGTCTGCAAAAGACCTAAGACTGGGACGGAGATTTGTCTTCCAACAAGACAATGATCCAAAACATAAAGCAAAATCTACAATGGAATGGTTCAAAAATAAACATATCCAGGTGTTAGAATGGCCAAGTCAAAGTCCAGACCTGAATCCAATGGAGAATCTGTGGAAAGAACTGAAAACTGCTGTTCACAAATGCTCTCCATCCAACCTCACTGAGCTCGAGCTGTTTTGCAAGTAGGAATGAGAAAAAAATTTCAGTCTCTCAATGTGCAAAACTGATAGAGACATACCCCAAGCGACTTACAGCTGTAATCGCAGCAAAAGGTGGCGCTACAAAGTATTAACTTAAGGGGGCTGAATAATTTTGCACGCCCAATTTTTCAGTTTTTGATTTGTTAAAAAAGTTTGAAATATCCAATAAATGTCGTTCCACTTCATGATTGTGTCCCACTTGTTGTTGATTCTTAAAAAAAAATACAGTTTTATATCTTTATGTTTGAAGCCTGAAATGTGGCAAAAGGTCGCAAAGTTCAAGGGGGCCGAATACTTTCGCAAGGCACTGTATGCATGTTTCCCGTTCTAAATCAGATCCATACTGAAACTGTGCGCACGTGAACGAGAATTATAACTCTACCTGAAAATTGCCTATCATTCACCTTTTATGGTGACAATAACGCTCCTATTTCCTGTATACTTTGAAAGTATTGGAATTAGGCAGAGGCAGTTTCTTAAGGAAATAGCTATGGAGAACTCGATCAAATGTCTTGGGAGGTAATGTCAAAATGTAAAATTTCGCAGTGACATTTGCTTTAGGCCTAGGCTGTCTGACAGACAAAACGTTCCCGGAAGACAAAAACAATTGCAAATAGGTGTGGAGCTGTAAAACAGACGGTTTGATAATTTGTTAGAGCCTATTGTTTTGCGTTGACTTTTTCTCAATCCTATATGCTGCACTGCCCTCGAATTCTGAAACATTGTCTACTTACAGTGGTAGCCATACACAGTTCAATACAGAAGACAAACTGTCTGTTCACCTGTTAAATTCTACTGTGTGTTATAAACCATGCTCCCTATCTTATTCATAGAGCAAAATACTTGAAATAATACCATCAAATAGAACAAATTAAATGAGAAATGGTCATTTGTTGTAAGATACTTTGGGAATATCATGGCCAGAAAAAGTGAGGAATTTAAAATGTATTTGTATTGAAAATAAGTATTATGTTTACAATTGAAATATTGTTTACTCGAGAAATGTGAAATTACTGTATTCAGATGTGCACCCCTTTATTTTTTCTACATTTTGTTGTGTTACACAGCCTGAATTTAAAATTGATTAAATTGAGATTTTTGTGTCACTGGTCTAACCACATTTTTTATTCATTAAAAATAAAAAGCTGACATGTCTTGTGTCAATAAGTATTCCACCCCTTTGTTATGGCAAGCCTAAATAACGTTTCTCTAGTTCCGTTTCCTAGTTTTGGGCGTTTTGACCATTCTGCCTGCCCTGACCCCGAGCCTGCCTGATTCTGACCTGATTACAAACCTCTGCCTACCCTGACCCTGCCTGCCGTGCTGTACCTGCCTGATTCTGACCTGATTACAACCTTCTGCCTACCCTGACCCCGAGCCTGCCTGCCGCCCTGTACCTGCCTGACTCTGACCTGATCACAAACCTCTGCCCACCCTTTGCCTGCCCCATGTTTCTAATAAATGATCTGAGAACTGTACTATCCGCCTCCAGTGTCTGCATCTGGGTCATATCCCGAGTCGTGATAGAGCCTTACTGTATGGTAATTGACTGCGTGTCGGCATCACTACAGCCTGCAGTGTATTTCTTTCATTCTCAACCTTTTTGTTGCTTTTCTCAGTAAGCATGTAAAAAACAGCATTGGATTCAGTCACATGAAGGGAAAAAACAACAACACTCGTAAAGAAAAGGATTAAATCAAAATATCAAATCAAATCAAATTTTATTTGTCACATACACATGGTTAGCAGATGTTAATGCGAGTGTAGCGAAATGCTTGTGCTTCTAGTTCCGACAATGCAGTAATAACGAGCAAGTAATCTAACTAACAATTCCAAAAAAACGACTGTCTTATACACAGTGTAAGGGGATAAAGAATATGTACATAAGGATATATGAATGAGTGATGGTACAGAGCAGCATAGGCAAGATACAGTAGATGATATCGAGTACAGTATATACATATGAGATAAGTATGTAAACCAAGTGGCATAGTTAAAGTGGCTAGTGATACATGTATTACATAAGGATGCAGTCGATGATATAGAGTACAGTATCAACGTATGCATATGAGATGAACAATGTAGGGTAAGTAACATTATATAAGGTAGCATTGTTTAAAGTGGCTAGTGATATATTTACATCATTTCCCATCAATTCCCATGATTAAAGTGGCTGGAGTAGAGTCAGTGTCATTGACAGTGTGTTGGCAGTAGCCACTCAATGTTAGTGGTGGCTGTTTAACAGTCTGATGGCCTTGAGATAGAAGCTGTTTTTCAGTCTCTCGGTCCCAGCTTTGATGCACCTGTACTGACCTCGCCTTCTGGATGACAGCGGGGTGAACAGGCAGTGGCTCGGGTGGTTGATGTCCTTGATGATCTTTATGGCCTTCCTGTAGCATCGGGTGGTGTAGGTGTCCTGGAGGGCAGGTAGTTTGCCCCCGGGTGATGCGTTGTGCAGACCTCACTACCCTCTGGAGAGCCTTACGGTTGAGGGCGGTGCAGTTGCCATACCAGGCGGTGATACAGCCCGCCAGGATGCTCTCGATTGTGCATCTGTAGAAGTTTGTGAGTGCTTTTGGTGACAAGCCGAATTTCTTCAGCCTCCTGAGGTTGAAGAGGCGCTGCTGCGCCTTCCTCACGATGCTGTCTGTGTGAGTGGACCAATTCAGTTTGTCTGTGATGTGTATGCCGAGGAACTTAAAACTTGCTACCCTCTCCACTACTGTTCCATCGATGTGGATGGGGGTGTTCCCTCTGCTGTTTCCTGAAGTCCACAATCATCTCCTTAGTTTTGTTGACGTTGAGTGTGAGGTTATTTTCCTGACACCACACTCCGAGGGCCCTCACCTCCTCCCTGTAGGCCGTCTCGTCGTCGTTGGTAATCAAGCCTACCACTGTTGTGTCGTCCGCAAACTTGATGATTGAGTTGGAGGCGTGCATGGCCACGCAGTCGTGGGTGAACAGGGAGTACAGGAGAGGGCTCAGAACGCACCCTTGTGGGGCCCCAGTGTTGAGGATCAGCGGGGAGGAGATGTTGTTGCCTACCCTCACCACCTGGGGGCGGCCCGTCAGGAAGTCCAGTACCCAGTTGCACAGGGCGGGGTCGAGACCCAGGGTCTCGAGCTTGATGACGAGCTTGGAGGGTACTATGGTGTTGAATGCCGAGCTGTAGTCGATGAACAGCATTCTCACATAGGTATTCCTCTTGTCCAGATGGGTTAGGGCAGTGTGCAGTGTGGTTGAGATTGCATCGTCTGTGGACCTATTTGGGCGGTAAGCAAATTGGAGTGGCGTGCATGGCCACGCAGTCGTGGGTGAACAGGGAGTACAGGAGAGGGCTCAGAACGCACCCTTGTGGGGCCCCAGTGTTGATATGGTTGATATGGTTGATATGATAACTAGAGAAACGTTATTTAGGCTTGCCATAACAAAGGGGTGGAATACTTATTGACACAAGACATGTCAGCTTTTTATTTTTAATGAATAAAAAATGTGATATGGTCCTTGACTAGTCTCTCAAAGCACTTCATGATGACGGATGTGAGTGCTACGGGGCGGTAGTCGTTTAGCTCAGTTACCTTAGCTTTCTTGGGAACAGGAACAATGGTGGCCCTCTTGAAGCATGTGGGAACAGCAGACTGGTATAGGGATTGATTGAATATGTCCGTAAACACACCGGCCAGCTGGTCTGCGCATGCTCTGAGGGCGCGGCTGGGGATGCCGTCTGGGCCTGCAGCCTTGCGAGGGTTAACACGTTTAAATGTCTTACTCACTTCGGCTGCAGTGAAGGAGAGACCGCATGTTTCCGTTGCAGGCCGTGTCAGTGGCACTGTATTGTCCTCAAAGCGGGCAAAAAGTTATTTAGTCTGCCTGGGAGCAAGACATCCTGGTCCGTGACTGGGCTGGGTTTCTTCCTGTAGTCCGTGATTGACTGTAGACCCTGCCACATGCCTCTTGTGTCTGAGCCGTTGAATTGAGATTCTACTTTGTCTCTGTACTGGCGCTTAGCTTGTTTGATAGCCTTGCGGAGGGAATAGCTGCACTGTTTGTATTCAGTCATGTTACCAGACACCTTGCCCTGATTAAAAGCAGTGGTTCGTGCCTTCAGTTTCACACGAATGCTGCCATCAATCCACGGTTTCTGGTTAGGGAATGTTTGAATCGTTGCTATGGGAACGACATCTTCAACGCACGTTCTAATGAACTCGCACACCGAATCAGCGTATTCGTCAATGTTGTTGTCTGACGCAATACGAAACATCTCCCAGTCCACGTGATGGAAGCAGTCTTGGAGTGTGGAGTCAGCTTGGTCGGACCAGCGTTGGACAGACCTCAGCGTGGGAGCTTCTTGTTTTAGTTTCTGTCTGTAGGCAGGGATCAACAAAATGGAGTCGTGGTCAGCTTTTCCGAAAGGGGGCGGGGCAGGGCCTTATATGCGTCGCGGAAGTTAGAGTAACAATGATCCAGGGTCTTTCCACCCCTGGTTGCGCAATCGATATGCTGATAAAATTTAGGGAGTCTTGTTTTCAGATTAGCCTTGTTAAAATCCCCAGCTACAATGAATGCAGCCTCCGGATAAATCGTTTCCAGTTTGCAGAGAGTTAAATAAAGTTCGTTCAGAGCCATCGATGTGTCTGCTTGGGGGGGGATATATACGGCTGTGATTATAATCGAAGAGAATTCTCTTGGTAGATAATGCGGTCTACATTTGATTGTGAGGAATTCTATTACACTCTACATGTACAGCAGTTCACATCAGTTACTGGGTAAACAATATGCTAGACAATATGTCAAACAGTCAAATGCACTGGGCATTGACCTGACTGGTGTCTGGGGTACTTGTTCCTTAAGGGCCAGTTTCCCGGACACATATTAACCCTCTAAAATTGCCAGTGTAGAAATCCCCTACAATAACCTATGTGTAGCCTACAATATGTATTACATTTTATTCACACTTAATAGACAATCAACATGTACCGGTTTTCGTTGGTGGAAGGAGAGGAGGACCAAAGTGCAGCGTGGTACATATCCATAATAGTTTTACTCCAGAATGAGTACACAAACACAAACAACAAAACGATACACGAACAGTTCTGACAGGTGCCACAAACACTAACCAGAAAATAATCACCCACAACTCAAAATGGGAAAACTACCTAAGTATGGCTCTCAATCAGAGACAATGATAGACAGCTGCCTCTGATTGAGAACCATACCAGGCCAAATAGAAAAAGAAAACCTAGACCTACAACGTAGAATACCCACCCACATCGCACCCTGACCAAACTAAAAATAGAAACCGGGAACAATATTACAGACAAGACAAATTGTATGGGAAACAGCGTTGCAGTAACATCTAGATAAAAACATTAGCTATATTGTTAGAAATGTGAATGATATGTAGGTCGATGTGATTCAATCGTAAGGATGTAAGGATGTAAGGATGTAAGGATGAAGATGTATTTAAGCTCTAAATAGTCCTACCCAACCTACCCAAAACAGTAAACATGTATTGATAATAACCAATGATAGGTGTTGACTTCAACTTTTTATGACCTTTTGCTTCCAAAAAAAAACAAAAACGATTGTCTCCCATAATGCTTTGATTCCGACTTCAAATCGCAGTTGGTGAGGAGTAACTGCAGACATTTCCAGGCGACTGCAGTCGGAAATTCATGACTTTGGTCGTTGTGAAGGTAATGCAGTCTACAAGTAGTCGCATGACGGACCATTTTTATACCGATAATGCAATAGACTTTGAAAAGTCTTGACAAAAGTGACCTGCTCGAAGGCGTCCAATTAGTTGGCAATATTTAAAAAAAATATGCTGGGGTGGTGCTGGAGATGAAGTTTACATGTTGTTTAAATGTCCCTTTAATATCAGATGTTTGTCCAGCTTCTGTGAAACATTTGGATGTGCATAAATATTATTTAGCCATGGGGTGCAATTATGGTGCCTTTAGACATAGCCTATTTAAAATAAGTTGTTGTTTAATTTTGATTCGAATTTGATTCGAATTATTCAATCTCCTTTTAGGCCTTTTCAATGGTGAATTTAATCTTATTTACAATATTTGGAATGTCCATGGCTCAGCCATACTGAAATTTACAGTAGGCCTAGCCCTATATCAGTGTGAATTCTATGTTTAACAATATATTTCCATCTTGAAGCCATGCAATTACTTAGGACAATATGTACTGCAAACATGTTCAACATATTTAGCAAAGATGGGCTAGGCCTACATTGAAATTATTGGAAATATCGAAAGGTTTTGTTATAAATGACCTATCAACTTCTTTTTTTTATTTTATTTTATTTTTTACCCCTTTTTCTCCCCAATTTCGTGGTATCCAATTGTTGTAGTAGCTACTATCTTGTCTCATCGCTACAACTCCCGTACGGGCTCGGGAGAGACAAAGGTTGAAAGTCATGCGTCCTCCGATACACAACCCAACCAGCCGTACTGCTTCTTAACACAGCGCGCATCCAACCCGGAAGCCAGCCGCACCAATGTGTCGGAGGGTACACCGTGCACCTGGCAACCTTGGTTAGCAGGCACCGCCACAGGAGTTGCTGGTGCGCGATGAGACAAGGACATCCCTACCGACCAAGCCCTCCCTAACCCGGACGACACTAGGCCAATTGTGCGTCGCCCCACGGACCTCCCGGTCGCGGCCGGTTACGACAGAGCCAGCCACCCGGGAGGCCCGACCTATCAACTTCAATGAACAATGGGTTTTGATATCACTTAAGGTACTCCAAAGTCTTTTTCCATTGTGTTTTATGTGGTTTATCTTGGTTTGGTAGAATAATTTCTTCTAGTTTTTGTTAAATTTAGTCACTAAATGGTTCAATTGACAGTATGTCAACCAATCAGCTGAGCAGCCCATCTTGTTTGCCACCTCTTTAACATAATTTATTCGAACCATACATTTTCAATTAAATTCCTCATCCTACCAGAGGGCTCTAACAGTCCTCACATGAATACTTTTACAAATACTTCCAATGCTACACCTGAATTCACTTCCTCATACACTTCCTCCTCATACCAACATACATTTAATTTTTACATCTTAATCAAAAGAGTCCTGAGAGACCATTTTGTTTGATCTCTTATAAATTACTTGAGGCCCAACCTTTGGCACTTTGTCTTTCCTTGTTATTTCCACAATGTTATGGTCACTACAGCCAATGGGAACTGATTTTGCATTGGAGCAAAGCTGTGCAGCATTAGTGAAGATATTATCTATACAAGTGTATGTCACAGATACAACACTATTGGTATGCACTCTAGTTGGTTGATTGAGAACCTGGGTCATAGCACAGGCATTAGTCACAGTTAGAAGCTTCCTCTTGAGAGGACAGCTAGATGCTAACCAGTCAATGTTCAGGTCACCCAGACAATAGACCCCTCTGTTAACATCACACACACTATTAACGACTGCACACCTATTATCCAAATAATTACTGTTAGCACTTGGTGGCCTATACCAGCACCTCAAAAGAAGAGGCTTTAGATGAGGCAAGGGAACTTGCAACCACAACACTTCAACAGCATTTGACATGAGATCCTCTCTAAGCTTTACAGGAACATGTCTCTGAACATATACTGCAACACCTCCCCCATAGGCAGGCCTGTATTTTCTGTAGATGTTATATCCTTGTATTGCTACTGCCATAACATTAACTTAACAAGTGAGGTCAGGATAACTAAGAGGTCAGGCTATCCTAACCTACAGTGGCAAGAAAACCCTGGACTTCTGCATAAATAAAACTAATAACACACAAATTATTGTATTTTTCTTGTCTATATTGAAAACATAATTAAGAACTTCACAGTGTAGGTTGGGGAAAGTATGTGAACCCCCTAGGCTAATGACTTCTCCATAAGCTAATTGGAGTCAGGAGTCAGCTAACCTGGAGTCCAATCAATGAGATGAGATTGGAGATGTTTGCTATTCACAAGAAGCATTGCCTGATGTGAACCATGTCTCGAACAAAAGAGATCTCAGAAGACCTAAGATTAATACTTTTTTGACTTGCATGAAGCTGGAAAGGGTTGGAAAGGTATCGCTAAAATCCTTGATGTTCACCAGTCCATGGTAAGACAAATTGTCCATATACTGAGAAAGTTCAGCACTGTTGCTACTCTCCCTAGGACTGGTCGTCCTGCAAAGATGACTGCAAGAGCACAGCACATAATGCTCAATGAGGTTAAGAAGAATCCTAGAGTGTCAGCTAAAGACTTACAGAAATCTCTGGAACATGCTGACATCTCTGTTGACGAGTCTACGATACGTAAAACACTAAACAAGAATGGTGTGCATGGGAGGGCACCACGGAAGAAGCCACTGCTCTCCAAATAAAACATTGCTGCACTTCTGAAGTTCCCAAAAGAGCACCTGGATGTTCCACAGCGCTACTGGCAAAATATTCTCTGGACAGATTCAAATAAAGTTGAGTTGTTTGGAAGGAACACACAACACTATGTGTGTAGAAAAAAAGGCACAGCACACCAACACCTCATCCCAACTGTAATGTATGATGGAGGGAGCATCATGGTTTGAGTCTGCTTTGCTGCCTCAGGGCCTGGACAGCTTGCTATCATCGACGGAAACATGAATTCCCAAGAGAATGTAAGGCTATCTGTCCGCCAATTGAAGCTCAACAGAAGTTGGGTGATGCAACAGGACAATGACCCAAAACACTGAAGTAAATCAACAACAGAATGGTTTCAACAGAAAATGTTTGGTTGAGGTTATTGCTTCCAGAGGGTCAACCAGTTATTACAACCAGGGTCCACATACTTTTCCCACCCTGCACTGTGAATGTTTACATTGTGTGTTCAATAAAGACATGACCAATTATAATTGTTTGCGTGTTATTAGTTTAAGCAGACTGTGTTTGTCTATTGTTGTGACTTGAAGATCATGTCAAATTGTATGACCAATAAGCAGAAATCCAGGAAATTCCAAAGGTTTCACATACTTTTTATTGCCACTGTACATAGAAGGTTAGGGTAATTCATGTGTCAGGTTAGATGAACTAGTGTGGTAGGTTAGGAGAATGAGGTTAAGGTTAGGAAAAGGGTTAGGCTTAGGCTTCACTACAATGCTACAGTTGTCAACAATTGTTGATTCCAACATGAAAGAAATTGCCACGGACCAATGGCGAACATCAATGGGTGTACCTTGAGATCAAGAAATGCCGTTATCAAAAAACGCCCCCAAATTGCGGTCTGCAATTACACCCTTCTCGAAGTAATGGGACATTTAAATAAACAGGGCTGGAGTGGCCTTTAAGACACAGAGAGCCGCACAATGATCAGGTCCATTAAGCTTCATTAGGAGATATCGACACACTTGTCCAAATCTTCATCTCCTAGCAACATTGCCGGCACCATGGCTTTTTAGACAGAGTCGATGGATTTCACACTCCGCTGCCCTCAGCAACAACATTGCACGGAGATTGCCAAGAAACTCAGTGCCCCACACATTTTTTTATTTTGAATTTTATTTCACCTTTATTTAACCAGGTAGGCTAGTTGAGAACAAGTTCTCATTTGCAACTGCGACCTGGCCAAGATAAAGCATAGCGGTGTGAACGGACAACACAGAGTTACACATGGAGTAAACAATTAACAAGTCAATAACACAGTAGAAAAAAAAGAGAGTCTATATACATTGTGTGCAAAAGCTATGAGGAGGTAGGCGAATAATGACAATTTTGCAGATTAACACTGGAGTGATACATGATCAGATGGTCATGTACAGGTAGGTGTGCAAAAGAGCAGAAAAGTAAATAAATATAAACCGTATGGGGATGAGGTAGGTAAAATTGGGTGGGCTATTTACTGATAGACTATGTACAGCAGGGTACTCAAAAATTATGCACAGGGTACTCAGACCCGGTTTCAGGGATGGCTGACCCTGGAGATCCCTTCGATCTCCATTGAGTTAGGTAAATCTGCTTTTCGTTTTTTTTGTACCTTACTTGTGGAGTAATCTCTAAGGCCCTCAAAAATGTTTTTTAAATTGATGCCACACGGGCAGTTCAAAAGGCTGAATGAGGACCTTTTCACTGAAGAAAGTGCTCGTTTTCTCTGATTGTGTGTTTAGCTTTGTGTGTGTTGATGTGAACATATTTATGTGTATATTGATGTGTACAGTGTACATTCATTTCTATTCATGTGTATACAGGACTCATCTATAAAAGAGACGTTGCTCTCAGCATGACTCCCCGTTCGAAACAAAGGTTAAAACAAATAGATAAAACATTCCAGAATGGCGTGATTTGATCAGTGTCAGACATGACAACCTGGACATGGGAGAGGGATGAGCGAGAGGGGCCGCTATTGACAAGAGAAATATCTGAGACAATATTCCTTTGATGTGAACTGACACGTTTGGTGCCATGAGGTGCCACGAAATACGAACACCTGGAAATGCCAGTGTAGCCGGGAAATGAGGGTGACATGATTGCCACAGTCAATCCCACCAACTCCCCCCATCTTTCATTATTTGTTTGCCCAGAAATGATAAACTGCAAACTGAGGGACTCCTAGTTGTTTCTCTAAACCCTTAAGATTTTGTGGCTGGCTGATCAAAGTGGTCCCTCTCATTGATGTTCCCTCCTGCATCGAGCCATTCCAAAGAGACTTGTTTGTGAACTTTCACCTTTTAATTCACATTTTTCCTTTCTCGCTGTGTTTGCAATGGCACCTCTGCTATCTCGACTTTTCCTTTCAAATCAAATTGAAAAAGCATAATCATCGTTCACCAGACCAATGTTCATTGTGTAAATAATGATGTCACGGCTGTAATAACTGATATTGCGGCCACCTTAGATCTCAGGAGCATCTTGGTTATCTAACGTGACTGTAATAATGGAATATGATTCATGCTTAAACTGGTGGAGCTCGACATAACTGAGTATGAATCTACTAATCTAGTGGAGAACATGCAGCTGTATTTTTCATCTAAATGTCCTCTCCATCATGTTGCCGGGCATCCATCATTTAGTAGTGTTGCACTGCTCACGCACTATATCGTTATTCATGTGACAAACACTGAATATACAAAACATGAATTACACCTGCTCTTTCCATGACATAGACTGACCAGGTGAATCCAGGCGAAAGCTGTGCTCTTGTATTGATGTAATTTGTTAAATCCACTTCAATCAGTTTAGATTAACGGGAGGAGACCGGTTAAATAAGGATTTTTAAAGCCTTGAGACAATTGAGACATGGATTGTGTATGAGTGCCATCGAGAGGGTGAATGGGCAAGACAAAATATTTAAGCGCCTTTGAATGGGAGATACCTAGTTAGTTGTACAACTGAAAGCATTCAACTGAAATGTGTCTTCCACATTTAACCCAAACCCTCTGAATCAGAGAGGTGCAGGGAGCTGCCTTAAACAATATCCATGTCTTCAGCACCCAGGGAACAGTGGTTTAACTGTCTTGCTCAGGGGTAGAAGGACACATTTTTACCTTGTCAGCTCAGGGATTTGATCCAGCAACCTTTCTGTTACTGACCCAATGCTCTAACCACTAGGCTACCTGTGGTATGGTAGTAGGTGCCAGGCGCACTGGTTTGTGTCAAGAAATGCAACACCGCTGGGTTTTTAATGCTCAACAGTTTCCTGTGTGTATCAAGAAAGGTCCACCACCCAAAGGATATCCACCCAACTTGACACAACTGTGGGAAGCATTAGAGTCAACATCCCATTTGGATGCTTTCGACACCTTGTGGAGTCAATGCCCCGTCGAATCGAGCATGTTTTGAGGGCAAACTGGGGGGGGGGGTGCAACTCAATATTTAGAAGGTGTTCCTAATCTTTTCTACACCCAGTGAAATCCTAATGGCCAGCTCTAATCCAATTTCAACACAATTGATTGAGAGAGCGTTCTGTTTCAGCGGGCCTCCTGTGCTGTGTAAGTTCACTTGCTTTATGTAGGGGCTCACACACTTGAGGCTCTGCAGATGAGGAGTAAAAGCCAGGTCCTTCGCTTTCTGCTCTGCCTCCTTCCTCAATCTAATGGTTCTCGCTCCCTTCCTCTCGTTCCCTGCTTTGACATCTGTCTCAGCTCCAGACGGAGTGCACCACCAAGCCAGGCGGAAAGCCATTATCATCAGCCCTTCTTCATCTTAACTACAGCACTTAGGCAAGCATCAGCATTAATCAGAGGTGGAGGGAGGAGTCGGGCACAGGGAGAGAGGAGACCTGAAGCATTGAGAAAACACACCAAATGGACCACAAAGTGGACTACAAATCACCCCCTTTATCTGCAGGAGACGGATAACTTGTTTTCTTCGAGCCGGTGAACACAATATTCATCAAAGGGCACTCCCGGAATATGATTCAATACTAGATATTTCTACCATTTCTAATTATCTCAGAGATGAAGGGGACATGATGGGGAACAAATCTCACTCTCACTGCATGCCTGTTCCAGTTAGGGAATACATTTGCCATTGTAGGAGCATGGTTCCTAAACATTCTCGACAAACTGACTAAGAGAGGTCCACACTTGGGTTGGATCACAAGTTTTTGCCTGTCAAGCGGTTACACAGTACAGTTCGGGCTATATAATTCACGGAAAGAAGAAATGGAACTGTGTGTCCCTTCAGGGAGTTCTGCCGTGTGACTTCAGTAGCAGCCTGTTGTTCTCGCCTGTCCTCTTCGATGTGATCTGAGTGCTATGCTTCCATCTTAGCCTGCTATACCATCGCAGTCCCTGTTACCCTGTTTACTCCCTCCCTCATCTGCCAGATGCTCCAACAGACCGAGTTTGGTTAGAGCAAACAGTCTGAGCTCAACGTGAACAGTAGAAGAAAATAAACTGTGCTCCACCACACAGAGGCGTCTATTTAATCTTCTCTGCAATGTAACATTGATGGAAGTAACCGTCTGGGGAGGGTGGACGGCTCTCGTTTCATGTCTGTGAGAGCAAGCCACCCACAATCCTCCACCAGGCAGCGCGCAGTCTGAAGCGTGGGAGGGCCACTTGGCTCGCAGCGAGAGCGGCCATTTGACAAGAGCGCAGCCCAACGTGCGCAGTCAATAAACCTGCTTGAGAAAATGCCTGACAACCACAGGTGCCCATCTAAAGCAGTGAATCCCTCCTCAAATGGCACATTACATACTGTAAATCAAATCTTCAGTAAATCTTCACACGCCGAGGAATCTTGCCAAGGCACTAACATTTCTCTAAGTGGTGCTCCATCCACTTCTGGCGTTTGGGGGGGGATCTGTCATGTACAGCACTCCATCTGCACGTGGTCATTTTTTCCCCAGTCTGTATTGCAGTGTAGTGGGTCAATTATTATTTTTTTTTTACCAAGAAGTTGTTATTTCTCTGATAGAAACCCAGGTGAAATGGTTCCCCAATGACATTAATACATGTATCGAGTTCAGCAGTGGGGCAGAGTGGTGGTTATGGATTTCAATGCAATGGATGTGAATCCCAGGTCACTGTCGAGGAACTTGTGATTGATCCATTTCGTTTTCCCACATCTCCAATCACTCTTTGTATGCAATTGGAAACATGTGAGAAAGGAGTGTGGTCTAATAGTACAGTGTGTTGGAAACAAATCCGTTGACTGTGTATTACTATCTAGACATCGGAATTGTCTATTTGCATTGGCTACTGTTTCATGCACTACTGCCTCTTGAACCTCGTGATGCCAAGGACTAGCATGTGCATGGATTCATCTGTAATTATAGTGAATGACAGTGCACCCAACACGTCTCTTCTAATTGCAGGGTTTCACGTATAATGGTGCTCTCGAACTTTGCTCCAATCTTTTCTTCCCCATTTTGGTTCCATTTCCTTGCTTTGATGCTGGGTGTGAGACGGGGGTTTGATCTTATAAAATTTGTCCACCATTCAGTTTTCTGCCGAATAGTCTGCCGCTGGGGGTCGATGATTCAACTTTACCTCCAACATTGCGATTTAATGTGTTCCATACCTTTATTGATCCACCTCCCTCCGCCCCACATGCGTACACACAAGAACACACAGATCATTGTTCCCGCACCAACCCTGTTGCATTTGTTCTACCACTGAGAGTAGAACTTCCTGTCTCCTTGACCAATCAGAGGTTAAAGTGAAAACCGATCTGTTGAATCAATAAAACAACCCTTCACTTCAATATCTCTGCAGACGGTGTTCTTTGGAATATAATGGTCATCTATGAATGGGAGTGGGGGTAAAGAATCACTCCCTCTTTGAGAATCACTTCTCCCACCGCACACCTAGCTCCATTACTCACCATGTCACCCGCTTGCCTCACACCCTCTGTAGGTTTTGACAAATCTATGTGGTGGTTTCTGTGACAGCTGGCCACCTCCAACTGGTGTTTTACCATCACCTGCCAATTATAGCCATATTTACCACAGCCATCAGGAGAGAAGGTGCAAGACAGGCTGATGAGTAATGTTAAGTATGATATGCCGTTGCTAAGTGCATTCTTGGCGTAAGTGTGCAAGCACAGACGGAGGGCGATTCTCAGGCAGACATTTTCTCCACCAAGTGAGAACCCTTGAGTGGGGTTCAGCCAGGTGATGCTGCTCTTAGACAGCACCAGGGCCGCCGCGATACATCATTCTACACTTGTACCGAACATGGACCGGACCCCTCCCTTCCCCGTGGGCCTGCTATGCTGATGCAGCCAGTGTCAGCACAGTTTCAACCTTTTCACCAGGGGCCCCGGGGAGGCTCCTTCAGCTCTTCTATTTCCATGAATCCCCCACTCTCCTGAAAGAGTGGAACAGGTGAATATTTCACGCCGGCTGCCCACAGTGAGGGATGAGCAGCGCCGCTGATGCCAGACTTTATTTATAATGGATGGATGGAGAAGGCTGAGCCTGTCTCATAGAGTGTAAAGAATGTCCTCTTGGGGATCCCTTTTCCCCCCCACTGCTTTACGGACACTCGTTATTTACAGAGTTGAGATGGTGCCACCAGGGGAACCGGGCCTTCTCCTCTGCCAATCCGCTCTGCTCTCAACTGTCCAGTGACTCATGGAAACCTGTCAATGTTCAAGTTCTGGAACCGTGGTTAGTTTAACATTCAGGGCTGACAATTATTTGACTTATGTGTCATTGTAGAGCTGGGCGATATGGACAAAAATCCATATTGCGATAAATTGCCTGAATTGATGCGATAACAATAAATATAATGATGCGTTTATATGATTAATGCGAACCACAGTTTTTTAAATGTATTATCCTTTAAACTACTACTACTACTGGTTGTAGCCATCCATTTTCCCATTAACAATCACTCATATTAGCAAACTTCACATTTCTCTAGTGTAAGCTATTTATCGTATTGCGAACGCGATAAGTGATCGGTATGGTCGGCGTAGATAATTTCAGTTTATTGTCACAGCTCTAAGTCGTAGGGTCAAATATTCCTGTTATTGTGTCGCTTATTATTATCCCCGGTGTATATATTCCTGTGTTTCCTGTCTCTGTGCCAGTTTGTCTTGTTTGCCAAGTCAACAAGCGGTATTCCTTGCTCCTATTTTTCCAAGTCTCTGTTTGTTTTAAGTCCTCCTGGTTTTGACCCTTGCCTGTCTTAACACTGTACCCGCCTGCCTGACCACTCTGCCTGTTCTGACTACCAGCCTGGCTATCCCCTTGTACTGTTTTGGACTCAGATCTGGTTTCTGACTTCTGTCTGGCCTGACCTCAAGACTGCCTATCGTCTGGTACTGTTTGGGGACTCTGCCTTTTCCTACTCCATTTTTATAATAAATATCGGAGCTCTCCATCTGCCTCCTGTGTCTGCATTTTGGTCTCGCCTTGTGCCCTTATAAATGGGCGTTTCAGCAAATGTGAAAGTCCTTGCTGACTGAGGACCAGTGGTGAACCGTGGCTATTGGACCTAGGCCTTCAATGGGAAAATACAATCTTCCTAAATGTTGTATCAAACAGAAAAATGTAGAAATTTTATTGGTAATAAATACAACAATTATTTTTTAACAATACAACAATTGTCTGAAGTCCTAGAAGGCCCTTATGGTTCCCCCTGCTGAGGATGGACAGTGTAATGGACCATGGCTGAGGAGAGAGTGGGAGGGCAGAGGATGCTCCGAGTATACACACAGCAATGAAAGACAAGAAGAAAGGAAAATGGGGGTATTTCCAGTCAATTCTTTTGCCCACATCCAAGACATCCATTGAGTCAGCATAGACAAAACAAGCTTTCAAGCTTGCCAACACACTTCTCTCCATCTTTCCTTCTCTGTCTTGGCAGCTCCTGTGGTTTCTTTTCCTTTTTTGCGCTGTGCTTTGTTGTCGAGACACGGGGAGAGGAGCCTCATGAATAGAATACATCCCCAACAGTATCTGCTCTCACTGACAAACACGGGAAGTGCTTGAAATCGTACATAAGCTTCACAGTTGACTGTCATGAGCTGACAGCATGTTTTGGCTAATATTGTTGTCTCGGTATGTCGCCAGTCAGCGTAGCTTTATTAAAGTTTTGCAGAAAAGTATGGCATTTAAATTCATGGGAACCCTCAAGGTGAATGGTAAATGTACTGAAAATGCTTTACCCACAGTAATATCAACACATTAACACAGCCTGTATTAAATATACTTTGCTCACCCATTTACACACAATACCCCATTATAACAAAGTGAAAAAATGTTTTTAGAAACTTTTGCTAATTTATTGAAAATGAAATCCAGAAATATCTAATTTACATAAATATTCACCCTCCCGAGTCAATACTTGTTAGAAGCACCTTTGGCAGTGATTACAGCTGTAAGTCTTTCTGGGTAAGTCAATAAGAGCTTTCTACACCTGGATTGTGTAACATTTTCACATTGTTCTCTTTAACATTCTTTAAGTTCTATCAAATTGGTTTGGATTTGTTCCAAACATAACACTTTGTATTCAGGACAAAAAGTGAATTGCTTTGACACATATTTTGCCGTATTACTTTAGTTCCTTGTTTACAAATAGGATGATGTTTTGGAATATGTTTTATTCTGTACAGGCTTCCTTCTTTTCTTTTCACTCACTAATTCGTAAAATGTTTTGAAAGACATAATTCCAATTCGACATTATGGGGTATTTTGTGTTGGCCAGTGACAAAACAATCTCAATTGAATCCATTTTAAATTCAGGCTGTTACACACAATTTTTGGGGAAAAGCCAAGGGGTGTGAATACTTTCTGAAGGCACTGTATCATCGATACGAAGCATAGGACATACACAATGCAAGAGGCCACACGTAAACCCTTCATTACAGCTTGTCAGTTCAAGAACGAAGTGCGACTGAAAATGGAGAGAATGTTTACTCAACATCCAATTACCTCAGCCCATTTAATCTGTAATTATATCTTCACTCGCCAAAAAGGTTTAGCAGCAATAAACTGCTCCCATCTGTTTATATGAAAAGGAGACGCATGAAGAACTCCATTCCACCTGGCCCCTCTCACAATGCTGTCGACGCGCTGCACTCGCCGTCTCAATTTCAACATGCATTGCGTCTGCAGGCCGCTTTTTTTTCCTACTCCCAATAAATATGATGTCTGTTCTGTACGGGGGCTCGGTAAAATAACTTCGCTGACAGTGTCTGTCTTATCAAATGGGTTTGTGTTTATCCAATAGAAACTTGCAGGCAGGACAGGAACCTTCAGCTGGTGGGCAACTTCACTACTGATGTCGATCTGCGGTTCTCATTGGCTGAGTATTAGGAAGACTCAGTGGTCGTGTTGTGTGTATGACAGTAGCAACGTTGGGTTTCTCTTCCTACTTTTGTCTGTCGTATGTGCAGACAGAGCTACAAAGTATTTGCCAATGTCTCTTTTTTTTACGGTTGTACACTTGTTTAGTTTACCTTACAAATATTGTTTAGCCTGCTCAGAAGGCATCAATTGAACATTTCATGAGAAACTCTTGTTTGTCTTGATAACTTGTCCCAATTCTATCCGGTTTGTTTAAAACCAATGTCTGCCTCTGCCCATAGACCCCCCCCGGCAATACTCCCTCAGGTATAGTCCCACTTCTTAATAGAGGACACAGGTGCACACTGTCACACCTTCTTCGTGGACGCTTTCCTCGACCTCAGCCGTGACCTGTTCCATAAGTCTACGCTACAAGACTCATTGTCTGTGACACCACTCTGCACTACCCAAACTCCTATGAACTAATCAGAGAAGCCAGCGTGCTGAGCCATTACTGGAGGATTTGTCAGGGTCAGACATTTGGTAGATAAGGGCCTCTGTCCCACTGATACAACGTGATGACTTTGTCTGCTCTGATTGCTCTGCAGGGCTGCGGCTTTGATGGCCCAGGCAGGGGGATAAGAAAGGATGGAACTCTGGGCTCTGTTTTTGCTACCGCGGTCTCTGTAGGTTGATGTAATCTGAGAGCCTTTATAGTGGGATGTGTTTGCGTCTAAAGCAAGGGGAGCCAGGGAGGGAGGGAGAAGAGACTGTTGGGATGGGTCCTTCTGGAGTATGCCCAATGCAGGTGTAGCCTCTGCCTCTAGCCACAATGCCATTTGGAGAGAAGGCACTGTGCCAGTGCCTCTTGGGATGGCTCGCAAATGTATTGACTAGGCTCACTTCAGAATGGGTTGCCAGACTGTGCACGGGCCACTTGCTGTGAGCACCTGCATTAGAATGATCCTGATGAAGAGGTAGAAACAACATAGTCAGTCACCACCATATAAATGATCTGTGTCTTAGGCTTCCGAAAATAATTACTGGTATGACTGATATGTTTTTAATGATGCTGCTGTAAGAGATGGGCCTATGGCAACCTCCACGAGTCTGTTCTCCACAATGACTGAATATTAGCAAGTGAGTGCCATCTGAGTTTGGCACTGCCATTGGACAAAATGTATCTGTCATCCAATCTGAATATCAGCCCAACATATCCTAGCATGCAATGAATAGATACCGTATGTGACATCAGTGGTTGTGCTTCCACTGAAAGCCACCTACTACAAAACGATACAAGTGTTTTTTGTCTTCACGCCTACAGGAAATATATCCTGGGACATTTCAGCACGTCTACAGGAAATGCATCTTGCGACAATCCAGCGCATCGTCTTGAGTCATTACCGTGAGAGGAGGAGACATGATTAATCATAGCCTCCGTCCCTTCACCCTGGTGTCACAAACAACAACTTGTGAATACTCTGGGCTGTTAGGGAGATGCAACCTAGAGCAACACAGAGAATCCTGCCGGCCCTTCCACTGTATACATACACACTAATTCACCCACCCACCCTCATGCACACACACACACACACACACACACACACACACACACACACACACACACACACACACACACACACACACACACACACACACACACACACACACACACACACACACACACACACACACACACACACACACATACACACACACACACACACACACACACACACACACACACACACATACACACACACACACATGCACACACACACACACACATGCACACACACACACACACATGCACACACACACATACACACACACACACATGCACACACACACACACACATGCACACACACACACACACACACACACACACACACACACACACACACACACGCACACGTACAAATTCTTGTAGTCTCTACAATAGAAACATAATCTTACAACCTCACAGTGAGGTAGAACCTAACAGTCATGGTTGTTCAACACACAAGCTTTCTCCTGAGGTTCTCATCTGAACAGAGAACCACGGACTTTCTAACCCAGAGAGGTTGTCACTCCACCAAAGTTAACTACATACTCTTTCATAAGTGACCTAGATAAATCAACCCATTCCACCACACTTCAGCATCCTCATCTTCTCATCCCTCCAGACGAAGAGCGGACATGGCTACCCTGAGGTAGTTGGCATATTAGTTAGCATATTTACCTGTGCTCAGTCAACGTATAGCTATGCATTGTGTGTGTGTGTGTGTGTGTGTGTGTGTGTGTGTGTGTGTGAGTGGCTGAGAGAGAAATACTTTTCTGGCTCATGTGTGCAGCAGGTACATGTGGAGATATTGTATGACTTTCACCCCCTCAATGTTGTTTTCCCTTCTCTCCCCTTGGCTGCCCTTCTTCCACAGTGTGTGGTAGAGTGATGAGTGGGGCCAACTTGCCGGGTAAAAACTGTGGAGGTAATGAAAACAAATGGCTGTCATTACAAGCACTACATGTCATAACGCAGGGGGCTCCATAACAGCACCAGACAAGGGGCTTCAATCACCGCAGACACTGCAGAGTGGGGAACTAGAACCTGGAGGACTAGAATTATCCCTTTGAAATGTTTCTCTAACGGTGTGGCCCATGGTATGGACATTCTCTAAAGGAAATGCGTCCCTAGTAGTTGCTCTCAGTGCCAGCCATCGACCAATCCCTTGATCAGTTTCAATTGATCAGGTTATTGGCGGATGATCTACGTCTTGCATCGGCTGCCGTTACTTTTTAGGATTCGGTAATACAGATGAACGGCGTTAAAATGGTCTCCCATCTACATCGTTAGTCATTGATCCAATTACTCTACATCAATATAGCTTTGACAAGCCACTGCTCAAGGGACTTATGACTTTGTTTGAACTCTCCGGTTCAGGTTCGGTAAGGCTTTTCCCCATGCCCCTAGGTGGATTGTATGGAAGGCAACTAGCATCATCCACTAATCTGTTGCGCCCGCCAGGATAAGGCTTGGCACAAAAAAAAGGCCCTCGTTGGCTGAAGCAATTTAAAGGTAAGCAGGTTTGTTCTGAAACGCTGATCTGAAACGTTGAAATTGACATTTTGCAGCAGGATGCTGTTTCTACTTTGACCTGGTCTGCACACCCACAAGTAATTCCTTGTCGCATCATCATTCATTAAATCAAAGTTAATTAGGGCGGTTTAGCGAACGGCGTGCGGTGTCAGAGTCCCCTCAGAACTGCCGAGAAGGAAGTGAGCGCATTATCTCTCTGTCAACTTCACTTAATGACAACAACATTAAAATCCTAACCTACTTCTGGAGTTCTTCGTGAGCGGAGATATCGCAGAGAAGCACCACAGAAGGAAGGAGGATTGTAAAACGGGAACGAGGTACCAGACTGCCTCCTAATTAGCAGGTGATGAGCAGGATGGCGGCGCATTACCTCTTCCTTTCTCTCACTCCACCTCTCATATTATCAAAAAGGGGGGGATTCAAATAGCTTCGCTTGCTTTTCACATTTTTCATACCTTTTCTCCCTGCTGCAGCTGGAAACGACGGGCTGCCGGGCGAAACTTCGACACCCAGCGGCATTATTTCAGAGTTGTGCGCATGCGGGAGCGCGGGTGATACTTTTAACACACACTTCCCACAGCAGTCGCATTACCCATGACGTCCTCCTCATTTTCTTCTTCATGTCATTGTTTATATTCACACACTCCCGGCTCCCCCGCCTCCACCCGAAATAGAAGCCGGAGCTGTATTCATACCAGCAGCCTTGTTATCCCCCACTAGCTAGCTTTTGCGCCCCCCACTAGCTAGCTTTTGCGCCCCCAAAAAAACAACATATTTTCCTATATTGTTGAGCTTTGACTGTGTGGGCTGTCTAACGATGGAAATGTATGATAAGAAGAAGAAATGCTCCGCCAAGGACTTGGCAGCGTTTTCACTGGAAATAACACTTTCGGATTTCCTCCAGCATCTTAGAATGTTTGTTTTGGAGAAAGCGACTCTGCCAAAGCAGTTTGATGTTTCTTAACTCTGATTTGGAAGATTCTTAACAGACTGATTGACTGAATACATGGCAAGCTTTAGGAAGCATATAGGCATAGAGGATTTACTGCACAAGTGGACTCTTAATGAACCGATCTTGATGTCACTACACAACATTCAAACAAGCAATATAATAATGAACAGGGCCTGGTAGAGACATTATACTTTGTTATGTTAACGATAATAATAATATATACAAATTTATAACGCTTTTCATTACATGAAGAATCTCAAAGCACTTCAAAGCAATTTTGAAAATCCATAATAACTAGTTCAACAGATGGGCGATCATGGCAGGCAGGGCAACTCATTCATGGCTTGAACAGTCAGCGCCAGAAGGAAGGCTAGAGTAGAGGAAGTTTGGAGATGAAACGGAAGGGAGTCACATCCAGGGGGTTTCATCAGGGCAGCCTGGCCCTTGCCGTCTCTGAAGCAGTGCTTCTCAGTAGTAATTATGTAGAGGCGTTTGTTTCCCCTGTCATTTGTTGAAACTGAAATACTGGCTAAAATGCACAGTTGTCTTTGCCCCTCCAAATCCTCACACAATGTCATGCACAAAGTCATGCCTAATGGGGCGGACCCATCATGTACAATATTCCTAGGCATCTCTGCGGTGAAGTGCTGCTTTTCATCACGGGGACAGTGAGTCATGAAAGCTACAGTACTTCCTATTTTCCTCTCTTTCCCCTGCGGTGCGGTATCATAGCCCACAGCTCTCCCTTCTTAGATGTGTCTACACTAAACAAAAATATAAACGCAACATGCACCAATTTGTTACAGTTCATTTAAGGAAATCCGTCGATTGAAATGGATTCACGAGGCCATAGTCTACGGATTTCACATGGTTTAGAATACAGATATCCATCTGGTGGTCACAGACTCCGTTAAAAAAAAGGTAGGGGAGTGGATCGAAAAATTTGAAATTCTGTCCCAAAAAAATGGGGTCCCCAGAAATATGTTTGAATACCACTGAGGTAGACGTGAGTTTATTGCAGATATCTTACCGCACACTTAAAATACCTTGTACACGAAGAAGCGCTGAAAGGACTTTTAGAGTGCTACACCATTTAACATTTCAGAGCACAGCTTCATCAACTTGTAAAGGTGCAAATTAGCTATCTCTATCTCTTTTATGACTCCCACTAGTTGTTGCTACATCGTTTTTTTCCCTTCTCTTCAATGTGTTTTACATTTTTTTTTAAACTGAAGCCTTTCTCCAAATAGATAAACAGTTCCTAATGAGGGTGGATAGTATCAAAAAGGTATTTTGGATTTCTCCAAAACTTAAGAGCCTTTAAATTTTGCTGCTGCTGCCCCGCTGACCTCTCGGTTACTGCAGGTTAATCGAACCCTTAATCAAAGCACTCTCCCTCTCAGATCCCCGTAGAGTGGTAGATTGATCTGCCTCTCTAAATGCGGCACTGGAAAGAGAAGCGAGAGAAAAGTTCCCGACTGGAGACACAGAGAGCTATGGCTAGAATCATAAATCAGGAAGCCGAGCTGATTGATTTCTCCCTAAACTGGCCTGCTTGTAAACAGCTGAGTGAGACCCTACGTGCCCAGAAAGCTGCCGCCAGGGACCATTGGGGAAACTACAGATCGGAGAGCCAGCTGAAAGTTAGTGAGCGGTCAGTCAGTTAACTGTCACAGAGGTCACGTGAAAAGGACTTGTCTGGTCTGAGAGTTAGTGAGACAAAGTTTACCTGTTGTCTTCCCGGGCTTTAGGCTACATTTTGATATCCACCCGTCTTATAATAACGCTGGGGCTGTCACGCGGACAGTGCCCTTGTCTCCATGGCAGCATAGTGTGCTTTGCTTGGCCAAGGCTGGGTTGAGTCAGTGCAGGCTGCCTGTGTCTTCTGCTGTTGGCACTGAGTCAGGGCAGGGGGGCGGCTGCTGTCGCCTCACATAGTCAGGAGTGGCACCTCAGCAGATGTGACGGGGGGTGACGGTGAGAGTCTGGACGGGCCAAAGCCTGACAGAGAGCACAGCTGCCCCTCAGTTGGACAGCAACTTCCGTTTGGGGTGTGTGTGTTCTTTGGCGCTGCTGTCCCCTTGTCGGGCGCCAACATCCCTTCTGACCTACGATCGCTTACACGATTCATGCGTCCCTGTCATACTGAGAAAGAACGGTGCACTTTAACACAACATCAAATCGGATAAATATTTTTTTCCACCACTTGATACACAAAATACAAATTGGGTCACAAACAAACCCCTTAGAAGTATAATGATATCATGGTCTTTCTAACGGAATCCTGTACCATCACATCATCACTCCCTGAGAATGATTGACATGATCATTTCATTTTAGTATCTTAACCTTGTTGTATATTGTATATTACCGTCTTAGGGAGTGAACCTGTTCCTGACCCACCTGGGCTGTACGGACTCTGTTCAGAACCACCTTGAGCTCTGGGTGGTATTCACTAGATACCAAATGGAAGCAAACGGGCCTAATCGGGGAAGGACTCTCTGAAGCAGTAAGATGTGCTCGTTTTCCGTTTCCAAATGTTTTGCTACATGTGCATTGAGGAATACGACCCAGGAAGGCCGCTTCCCGGCTCTCCATCTCCAAGTGTGGCTATGACAGGCTCATGTCAGCGTGGAGGATCCGAGCCCATTGTGAATTCCATGTGATGATTAAGGGTGTATTCAAGAGAGTGTTCATGCTGTCTTATCTCAGCCCTGAGCCAAATTGCTCTCTTTTTCTAGGCCCGGGGATGCTCGAGTGCCAGCGTATTATATGAGAAAATCCTATACGGGTGTGAGAGTGCTTTATTATTTATTCATGCACTTACCTTTTATTTTATGTTTCTCTCGCTCTCCTCCAGCATTGCAATCCACACCGAAACCGAACAATTGCAAATATCAGTGACTGTCAAGGATGTTTGAATTCTGTCCTTGAGGCATACATCTTTAATGATGGGATGGATTTGAGGTGAGGCAACAGAGGTCCTACTGGTGTCTTCCCAAGGGCTCTGTCTGTCTATAGAGCTAACTGTCCCCTTTTTTGCAAAACCAGAGTTTTGGTCTTTGAAACAACCCTTGAATCTCTCTCTCTCTCCCACAGTTGTCAATGCAGTGCAAACAATAGGATCCTCAAACAAACACTGGGTGCTTATGTTGTCTCGCATGGTCTGTATATGCCTGCTTGTCTACCACTCTCTCTCTTTCTTTGTGGAGGTAAATTTGGCCTCCCGTGGAGTCTGAGGGGGGGTAACATATGTTCTGACAGCTCTGTGGCCCTGGAATGGGTTCTGACAGGCCGATGACAGAGAGACACAGGCTAAAGGAGGCCAAGTCTTCAGAGCAGGGGATTGATAAATGAAGCTGGCGTGAAGCACGTAGCTGGGTTTAAGTTCCTACACTCACACGCACACACACACACACACACACACACACACACACACACACACACACACACACACACACTGTAGTAGACTTCACTCCCCTTGAGTGCTACTGCTCAGGGAACCTCAAACATAGACTCCTCCTCTCACTCCCACTGAGGTCCTGGTTGGCTCTCCAGACACCAGAGCGCCGTACCACTGTGAGCCACACAGGGAGTTCAGTGGTTCTCGCAGGAGAGGGTCGTTTGGAAAGGTAAATGGCCTGTAGACTCAGCCTTCGTTAGAGACTCCGTGCATGCAGCATTTTAGACTCCTCCTGTCTTGAATGTGCATTTCTCACTTACCACTTTCATAAGCTCTCAAAGTCGCACGGTCGTGACATTGTTATGCCATTCTCCCGAGTGGCACAGCAGTCTAAGTCACTGCATCTCAGTGCAAGAGGCATCAGTATCCGGCCATGATTGGGAGTCCCGGTGCACAATTGGCCCAGCGCCGTCCGGGTTTCACCGGGGAGAGCAGTCATTGTTAATAAGAATTTCTTCTTTACTGACCTGCCTAGTTAAATACAAATACATTCTGACAACAAGAGAGTACATGAACAGTAGAGGAGCAGGAGAAGCTGTGGGTTAGTACTTGTGTCACTACATGTTACCATCACCGCAATCATTTTGGATATTGCACAATGCACCTCTCTATCCTATGGATAAGCTTATATCAGGGGTCATGTCCTTGACCACGGTCCCACACCTCAATTCAGTCAGTGAAAAACTCTTTAAAAGCCCTCACAAACACAGAGCACTTGTTGGAGGAATGCCTCTTCAGCATCTAAAAAGAAACGCAAATGTGGTAATAAAATTACAATTAAAACCGTGTCGTAAAACCACACATTAAGCCTCAAATGATTCTAAACACAGTTGTTGACAAATGGTAATTAAAAGATTTGTTAATGCCTTGCATGATTAAAACCACTGCAGGCATTTAACATGAAAATTCAGCAAATTGCTTTCTGCAACTGCTATTCCTCCAGTTTGGCCAGTGCTATTCCTCCATGCTGTTAACATAATATTAAAGAGCTGTCACTTCCCCTGTAATGAAATGCACAATGTGAAGCAATCGTATTTTTCACAGACGATCTTGTTTATGCCAGAAATAGCTGTTTCTTAAGTCTGGGAATTGCCAGGGACCTCAAGATATGATATTATCACGATACTTAGGTGCCCGATACGATATGTATTGCAATTCTCACAATTCTGTATGTATTGAGATTTGATACTGTGATTGTATTACAATAAACCAGTATCCTTCATCAAGAATTTGAATGAAGTCATTACATAATGATACATGAAGTTTCATATCATGTACTCTGTTTTATGCATCAACAACAGAGTTATATTGTGTAGTGACATCATTAAGTCCCCATGAGAAGGATTTGCACAAAAGCTCTGAATAATTCCTAAAACGATACATATTTAGAATAGTCCCTATACCCTTAACCTGCATTTATTGTAGTGCCTCAATAGATTCACTAGTATTATAAGGGCACAAGGCGAGACCCAAATGCAGACACAGGAGGCATATGGTAGAGTGCCAATATTTATTTTAAGGCCGGTCGGGGACAGGCGAGAGTTCATAAACCAGTTCACAGTCCCCAAACAGCATCAGACGATAGGCAGTCTTGAGGTCAGGCCAGGCAGGGGTCAGAACCCAAGATCCGAGTCCAAAAGAGGACAAGGGGAAAGGCAGGCTGGCAGGCAGAACAGGCAGAGTGGTCAGGCAGGCGGCTTCAGAGTCAGGACAGGCAAGGCTCGAAACCAGGAGGACTAGAAACAAACAGAGACTGGGAAAAAATAGGAGCAAGGGGAAAAACCGCTGGTTGACTTGGCAAACAAGACAAACTGGTACAGAGAGACAGGAAACACAGGGATATATACACCGGGGAATAATAAGCGACACCTGGAGGGGGTGGAGACAATCACAAGGACAGGTGAACCAGATCAGGGCGTGACAAGTATTTGAAAAGCACTTGTTAATTGATACCTTACACTGAGTTGACATTCATGGTTTGCAGAGTAGACCAATAAGTTCACTTTATATGGGTTCGCTTGTTGTCTTTGTTAGTGAGCCATCAGCTGCATAGAGTTAGAGCATGCAAACAGACTTCAAAGGAAGCCTGTGAAAACATGCATCAATGAACTGCTCTGTAAAACGTAATGAAAGTGTGTGTACATGCCATGTCGCTAGCAATCGCTGTTGATATTGGTTCAATGTTGCGAGTTCTGCCACATCTCTGTTTGTTAATCTGCCATGAGTGGAGGGAGTGGGGGAATCAGTGATGTGGCTCTTCCTTCTCCCAGCACTCAAAGTAAGGTGTGTCTGTTGAAGCAGGGTGTTCTGACTGGAACGATACATCCCATATGGTGGGTGGGTATTTAAAGCACACGGATCAGAGGAAAATAAAAGGTGTCAGCATGCCGGTAGAGCCTTTTCTGTATTGCGTGCAGATTGCAGCGCTCACTGGCTTTTCAACGGACAGCTGCCATCTTGACGGCAGTGTGTGCACTCGTCTAGTGAAAAGTCTTCTTTTTTTTTAATGCAAGGTGCACAGAATTAGGCTGCCTACCTGGAGACAGAGCGGCGGATGGATGCACTTTTTTGCCGGAAAGTGACAAGGACTTTTTCCTCCTACATTCCTCCGCTTGTCGGAAGCTGAGAGCTGACCTCAATTAATAAAACAATGCATCCAAAGCTGGCAAAGTCAGAAGTAGGTCAGGGGACTTCACCTCACACTGGGATTTCTGGAGAGGAGACACCGAATTCACTGAGTGAGATGGTGTTACCGTTCACATTTAGAACTCAAGCACCAGGCTTTGCGTACCTGGAGAACAGAAATACATGTACAGTTTGTAAGAACATAGAATTCGAGCTGGAAATACTTTTTATTTTCATTTTCAGGCAAACATTGAGTACTTTTCTGCTTTTCGCATGTCTTCTAATCAGTCGACTATTTTGTTACCAGCTTGCATAGCCTATATGTTCTGATGTTTTGGGAATGTTCTTGATATGGTGTTCAGTAACCACTGGTGCCCAAGACATTAGCAACACTGTACCCATGGGCTTGAGCCAAGTGACATCTCTGTCCCACTTTCAATAAGGCATTGATGGAGAAGTAAATTAAAACAAAAACGCCATACGACATGACAGCTGTTTTGGGAGATGCTCTTGTCTCTATGTCTTTGGTGCTTTTTGAGTTCAGCGGGAGGCTTTTGAGGTAGGCATCAGAGTCTTGAGAGCTACCAAGAAATTAAACAGTTGGCTAAAAAAAGTCAATGAAATCCATTCACTTGCAAATAATAATGACAACAAAGCAGACAATAAAGACAAAATGGAATTGAGCCGCAACACAAAATGGATGAAGGTCTCACACTGTTGGCTATGTGTTATGCCATGAATAGCACTTTGTGTTTGCGTGCCAATCAACTCCTAGGGCCTAGCACTCAACCCAGCACAGTGGTCAGTGGCCAGAATCTTGTACAGTGACCACGACAATGCACTCCAAACCAATTCTTGAGCAAGCTCGCTCAAATATCTGTCTGCTAGTCTGCTAGCTTGCAGCTCATTACAATTATAACTCTTGCATGCAACTCTGATGTCATACGCATGTAGCGTAACACCACTTACATGCATGCTATTCATCTTTCTCCCCAAATCAATAATGTCATTGATTGTGGTCTAGAGATAAAAGGGCAAAGTCATGTAAAAAAAAAAAAAATTGAAAAGTCGTGAGAAACCGAATTGGCCAGTCAGCTTTTTAATTGTTGCCATTGGGTAATTCTCTTCCCGGTTGAAAACAATTAAAGGCGAGTCGGCCGGTCTGAGAAGTGTGTCTGAAGCGACGCTCTGGGGCCATGTTAGCCTGAGCCATCTCTGATTATAAGATTAATAGTCTCATTAATTCCTCAGAGCAGAGGCAGCAGGAGAAGAATGTGAGCTGTAGTCAACAGTCCATAACAAGAGGGGCACTGGGATAAGGGTGGAAGGGGGGCACGGATATTGGGAAGCATGCAGATGGTAGTTGGGGCCTTTGGGCAATTGTGAAACAGGCCGAACTCCGAGATGTCAAACCTATGCGCTTGATAGGGAAGCATATGTCTTTGACAAGTGATGATGTACATAATGTCAATACAGAATTGGGAAAATAGCTTCAGGCTTGCACACATCGCAACAGATGTGGATCTAGCCTTCGTCTGCCGATTGTTCAGTACAATGTGTTTTAGGGACCACCTGACTGCTGACATTTTCACATGACTCTACATCTAAATCAAATTGCAATTATTAGACAAGCTATCATATGAGTTGCCATGGCTAATGCTAATTGTGCTGATAGAGCCTGGGATGTTTAAAGACATGCAGAGATCCTTGACAAGGTTATGCCAACACCGGGATTCATGAACGCACACAGAGCTCCAGCATACATTTGTCCAACTGTCGCGCCGCGAACCAGCCGAGCCTTCCTTGTCAATGATGACAGCAGGATTGCCACAACACAGGGGTGGTGGGTAATGTTCAACAGATATCACCCACAGGCAGGGCTCTAACGTGCGACCAATTTGGTCACGTATTCAACAAAATATTTTGCTATGGGACCAGGAGTTTTATTTTGAGAGCACTTTGTGACTATGAAAGAAATCTCCAAGATAATAGTTGTTGTAATGATAAGGCTTCACGGCACTGTTGTTTCCGATTGCCCTAGAAACAAGCTAGTGTCGGTTCGTTAGCGTCGTGGTTGCACCATGACTACAGTGAAACGTCTTCCTCCAACCAGGTCAGACCCATATTAAATTTTATCTTCCTATAGCTGGGGCCGCATTTCACATTCATAAACTGTGTCGTAGGCCGTGAAACTGCTCGCTTTTTTGACGTCGTTAACCACTTCTTTACACTTTGTTCAGTCATGTTAGCTCATTGGCTAGACAGCGAACAACCCTGGGAAGTTTACCAGTATATCCAAACATTTGGGGGCACAGAAAAAAAAAGAAAAAGGGACAGCTTTTCAAGAGATCAAGATCATAGCAATGAATGAATGACAGATCTCTTGCATGTGGTCATCACAAGCCTGATGTTTTTAAAGAGACAGTGTAACATTTTCAATGTAATGCATCTCAATAGGAAAAGTGCTTTTGCACAATTGATGTGTACATACTAATTTCCCTCATTTTTATCATATATTTTGTGTATATTTTCATCTCACTTTCCATCTATGGACTGAATATACTGTCCTGCAACCTGCCTCACTCAATGTGGTACGGATCTGTTAGTTTTATGCTTTAGAATAGGAACCCCCATCAGAAGCCAGCCAGCTAACTAGCTTCTAGCTAGTAGTCAGTTAGCCACTGCTAGCGGTCTTCACCGCTAACTCGGACATCAGCCAGCCTCAGCTCGGTCAATACCTGCCAGTCTGCACAGCGCGATATCAACCCAGATCATATCGGACTGCTTTTTCTCTACCACATCTCTGGATTCCTACCACAAGCTCTGAACCTTTACACCTGATCATCACAGCTAGCTAGCTGCAATCCGAGTGGCTACCCCTGGCTAACGTCTCTGTCCCGAAGCAAGCACCAGTTAGCCTGGAGCTAGCCTGGAGCTAGGATCATCTCCCGGCTAGCCAAAGACGTCCACCAGCCAATTCTTGGGATACAATACCTCTTTTGCCAATTGGCCTGGATCCTTCATGACTGGTCTGCCGACGTAACCTTCTGAGATGGTTTCCATTGCGACATCACCGGAGGCCATCTGCCATCCCCAGCCCGCTAGCTGTCTGAATCGCCGTGTCTCCAGCTCACCTAGCGTATTAGCGACTACTGAATCGGGTCTATTGCTACTATGATCACTTGGCTACACATGCCTCTCCCTAATGTAAATATGCCTGGTCTATTGCTGATCTGGTTAGTGGTTTTTGACTTATTTCACTGTAGAGCCCCCGGCCCTGCCCAATATGCCTTAGATAGCCCTTTTGTTCCACCCTTCACACAATGTGGTGATCTCACCTGGCGCCTCTAGAAACAAAACCTCTCTCATTGTCACTCAATGCCTAGGTTTACCTCACTGTACTCACATCCTACCATACCCTTGTCTGTACATTATGCCTTGAATCTATTCTTCCACGCCCAGAAATCTGCTCCTCTTACTCTGTTCCGAACGCACTAGATCACCAGTTCTTATAGCCTTTAGCCGTACCCTTATCCTACTCCTCCTCTGTTCCTCTGGTGATGGGGAGGTTAACCCAGGCCCTGCAGCCCCCAGCACCACTCCTGTTCTCAAGGTCCTCTCATTTTTTACTTCTGTAACCGTAAAAGCCTTGGTTTCATGCATGTTAACATTAGAAGCCTCCTCCCTAAGTTTGTTTTATTCACTGCTTTAGCACACTACACCAACCCTGATGTCCTAGCCGTGTCTGAATCCTGGCTTAGGAAGGCCACCAAAAATCCTGAAATTTCCATCCCCAACTACAACATTTTCTGCCAAGATAGAACTTAGAAAGATAGAAAGGGGGCAGAGTTGCAATCTACCGCAGAGATAGCCTGCAGAATTCTGTCATACTATCCAGGTCTGTGCCCAAACATTTCGAGCTTCTACTTTTAAAAATCCATCTTTCCAAAAACCAAAGTCTCTCACCATTGCCACTTGTTATAGACCCTCATCAGCCCCCAGCTGTGCCCTGAACACCATATGTGAATTGAATGCCCCCATCTATCTTCAGAGTGTGTACTGTTAGGTGACCTAAACTGGAATATGCTTAACACCCCGGCCGTCCTACAATCTGAGCTAGATGCACTCAATCTCATACAAATTATCAAGGAACCTACAAGGTACAACCCTAAATCCGTAACCATGGGCACCCTCTTAGATATCATCCTGATCAACTTCCCCTCTACATACACCTCTGCTGTCTTCAACCAGGATCTCAGCGATCACTGCCTCATTGCCTGCGTCCGTAATGGGTCCGCGGTCAAACGACCATATCTCATCACTGTCAAACACTCCCTAAAACACTTCAGCGAGCAGGCCTTTCAAATTGACCTGGCCTGGGTATCCTGAAAGGATATTGACCTCATCCCGTCAGCAGAGGATGCCTGGTTGCTCTTTAAAACCTGTTGTGACTCTAGGGGGAGTATTTTGTCAGGACAAGATGCTAGAATATGCATATAATTGACAGCTTAGGATAGAAAACACTCTAACGATTCCAGAATCCAATCTGGAAGTGCCCCAGGTTTTGAAAGCGTTCCAATGAGTCCCTATTGAGCTGTGAATGGGCTATCAACCAGATTATGCTTTCTACGTATTCCCCAAGGTGTCTACAGCATTGTGACGTAATTTTACGCATTTATGCTGAAGAATAGCCGTAGGCGGCTACATTGCGCAAGTGGTCACCTGATGGCTCCCAGGGTGACTCTCGTGTAAAATACAGAGGTAGCCATTACTCCAATCGGTCCTACTGAAAAACTAATTGTCCCGATGGATATATTATCAAATAAATATTTGAAAAACACCTTGAGGATAGATTATAAACAACATTTGCCATGTTTCTGTCGATGTTATGGAGCTAATTTGGAATATTTTTCGCAGTTTCCGTGACTGCAATTTCCGGGCGACCTCTCAGCTAAATGTGAGGAACAAATGGAGCTATTTCCCCTACAAAAATAATATTTTTGGAAAAAAGGAACATTTGCTATCTAACTGGGAGTCTCGTGAGTGAAAACACCCAAATCTCATCAAAGGTAAACGATTTAATTTGATTGCTTTTCTGATTTCTGTGACCAAGTTACCTGCTGTTAGCTGGACAAAATGCTATGCTGGGCTATCGATAAACTTACACAAATGCTTGTCTAGCTTTGGTTGTAAAGCATATTTTGGAAATCTGAGATGACAGGATGATTAACAAAAGGCTAAGCTGTGTTTCAATATATTTCATTTGTGATTTTCATGAATAGGAATATTTTCTAGGGATATTTATGTCCGTTGCGTTATGCTAATTAGTGTCAGGCGATGATTACGCTCCCGCATGCGGGATGGGGAGTCAGTAGAGAAGTGCTTTCCTCACCATCTTAAATATGCATGCCCCATTCAAAAAATTTTGAACTAAGAACAGCCCTTGGTTCACTCCAGACTTGACTGCCCTTGACCAGCACAAAAACATCCTGTGTCATTCTACATCAGCATCAAATAGCCCCCGCGATATGCAACTTTTCAGGGAAGTCAGGAACCAATATACACAGTCAGTTAGGAAATTTAAGGCTAGCTTTTTCAAACAGAAATTTGCATCCTGTAGAACTAATTCCCAAAGGTTTTGGGACACTGTAAATCCCATGGAGAAAGAGCACCTCCTCCCAGCTTCCCACTTCCCAGCTTGATAAATCTATGATAATCAATCATTTCAGTAAGCATTTTCCTATGGCTGGCCATGCTTCCCACCTGGATACCCCTACCCCGGCCAACAGCTCTGCACCCCCTGCAGCAACTTGCCCAAGTTTCCCCTCCTTGTCCTTCACCTAAATCCAGACAGCTAATGTTCTGAAAGAGCTGCAAAATCTTGATCTCTACAAATCAGCTGGGCTAGACAATCTGAACCCTCTCTTTCTAAAATTATCAGCTGAAATTGTTGCAACCCCTATTACTAGCCTGTTCAACCTCTCTTTCGTTTCGTCTGAGGTCCCCAAAGATTGGAAAGCAGCCGCGGTCATCCCCCTCTTCAAAGGGGGAGACACTCTAGACCGAAACTGCTATAGACTTATATCCATCCTGCCCTGCCTTTCTAAAATCTTAACAAACAGATCACCGACCATTTCGTATCCCATCATACCTTCTCCACTATGCAGTCTGGTTTCCGAGCTGGTCATGAGTGCACCTCGGCCACGCTCAAGGTCCTAAACGATATCATAACTGCCATCGATAAAAGACAGTACTGTGCAGCCGTCTTCATCAACCTGGCCAAGGCTATCGACTCTGTCAATCACCACATTCTTATCGGCAGACTCAATAGCCTTGGTTTCTCAAATGACTGCCTCGCCTGGTTCACCAACTACTTGTCAGATAGTGTTCAGTGTGTCAAATCGGAGGGCCTGTTTTCTGGACCTCTGGCAGTCTCTATGGGGGTGCCACAGGGTTCAATTCTCTGGTCGACTCTTTTCTCTGTATATATCAATGATGTCGCTCTTGCTGCTGGTGATTCTCAGATCCACATCTACGCAGACAACACCATTCTGTATACCCATCTTTGTAGGCCCATCTTTGGACACTGTGTTAACAAAACTCCAACACACCTTCCTTGGCCTCCAACTGCTTTTAAATGCTAGTAAAACTAAATGCATGCTCTTCAACCGATTGTTGCCCGCAGCACCCGCCCGACTAGCATCATCCACTAATCTGGATGGTTCTGACTTAGAATATGTGGACAACTACAAATACCTAGGTGTCTGGTTAGACTGTAAACTCTCCTTACAGACTCACATTACACATCTCATTTTTACCACACTGAACATAGATTTTTCTCATGTGTTATTGACTGTACGTTTGTTTATGTGTAACTCTGTTGTTGTTGTTTTTGTCGCACTGCTTTGCTTTATCTTGGCCAGGTTGCAGTTGTAAATGAGAACTTGTTCTCAACTGGCCTACCTGGTTAAATAAAGGGGAAATAAAATATTTTTTTTTTAAATATTTTTTTAAAGTAGCTAGAATTCAAATAGACCCAATACATGCTGTATCTCAATTAATTTTTAAAAAATCTTATTTTCTGGTGCTGCTAAATTCCATGTTGTGTTCCCCCAGTGCTTACCTATGAACATGTTCTATTTAGTCCTGCCCACAAGTGGGACCTACGACGGCAAAGCACTCTCTTTACACACCAAAGATCATACAGTGAACTAAGATTATTGTGGCTCCGTTGATGAGATGATCAACTGCAATATCAACCACAGTTGTTGGGGAAATGTACGGTTAGCTCGTTCTGTCACAGAATTGTGCCATGTGGTTGTGTGTTTGATCAATGTACCTTACTGTGTACTGGCGACTGTAATGTAAGTGAAAGTTTTTTTTCTTTTTGAGGTTGAGCACTGTAAAATGTCATATTTTCCATAACATAGCAAGCATTGGAGCGACCAAAGGGAAATGTTGATTCAAATACCCAGTCTGATCTATATTATCCAAATCTAATGCATTTTCCCTAGGTTTGAGTGCTTGTGGAAGCAATTCATGGTCTCAAATGTTTAGCAACACCTGTAAGCCTCCAATAATTCATTGATTGAGGTTCTGTTCTCCCATGTTTCCTTTCCTCGCTCACCTTTCCCTCTCTCTCTCTCTCTCTGGACACGTTTTCGAGCTCCTCCACAGGAGACTGTGACTCAGGCTATGATTACTCACTCTTCTAGCCAGCCCTGTAATTGTCGGTCGGTTTTGTTTTGTCGTCTTGTTTATTGCTGCACTAATGTTATTCCCCCTGCTCTCTAGGTGCCAGAACTAGTCGCCCTTCACCCCTCAAAGCGAAATGGCACGACTCAAACAGAGACTAAAAGACGATGTAAGTGTGAAAAGCATGGGTGTTGGATATTCATTTAACCTGAGAGTGTAAGTGAGAGAGTTTGAGGATGTATCCTTTTTCCACCTAATTTTCTCTAAGATAGAAAAGACAGAAACCAAACAACCCCTGTAAGCAGCCCTGGGGCTAGGCTGGGAGTGACAGCCCCATGCCAGCCCGTCATGTTATCCCGACGGGTAGAGCAGCTCAGGCGAGGCCTTTGCTGTTAGGCCTGCCCTGCTAACCCACACTGCCTCCCACCTGAGGACAGACTGGGCCAAAGTAGAAGCAGCCAGGAGAAAAATAGAAGGAGAGACAGAGAGTAACACACCTTTGCCAAGTCAAACAACCTGAATCAGCTGAATTGTTTGACTTTCTCGAAAGCAGCTCAGTATAGTGCTTTAACTAAGGTTGACGTCCGAACCCGCTCTGAATTATAATTAGCATAATAAAATAATCCCCATAAAGATCTGTAATTTTAAGCTAAAGACATATTCTTTTTTAATTGGATGTGTCTCAATCCATCACATGCCTATGTCGCACTTCTGTGTTAACGGTGAAAGGTAAAGACTCTATGTAAAGGTGAGACTCTCGCGAACATGTACATGTACATGTCTGAATGTTCCCCGGTACCGGTTGAAAACATTACTGGAAGTACACTAACGGTTACTTAAGTTTTAGAACACCTACTGTATCCACCTACTGTACCCATGCAAGGGTTTTTCTTTATTTGTACAATTTTCGACATTGCAGAATAACAGTGAAGACATCAAAACTATGAAATAATACACATGGAATCATGTAGTAACCCAAAAAGTGTTAAACAAATCAAAATATATTTCAGATTTGAGATTCTTCAAGTGGCCACCATTTGCCTTGATGACAGCTTTGCTAACTCTTGGCATTCTCTCAACACAGGGAGGGGGGTGAGATAACAAGTACCACACGGTCTATGATGAAACTGGCTAAGGATAAGTTCATTAGAGTTACCAGCCTCAGAAATTGCAGCCCAAATAAATGCTTCACAGTGTTCATGTAACAGACACATCTCAACATCACCTGTTCAGAGGATACTTTGTGAATGAGGCCTTTATGGTCGAATTGCTGCAAAGAAACAACTACTAAAGGACACCAATAAGAAGAAAATACTTGATTGGGCCAAGAAACACACGAATGGTTACAACCAGCATTTTTGTGAGGCATAGTGTGGGTGAACAGGTGAACTCCGCATGTGTATTTCCCACCGTAAAGCTTGGAGGAGGAGGTGTTATGGTGTGGCGTGCTTTGTTGATGACACTGTCTGTGATTTATTTACAATTCAAGGCACACTTAACCAGCATGGGTACCACCGCATTCTGCAGCAATACGCCATCCCATCTGGTTTGGGCAAAGCAGCCAACAAGTGCTCAGCATATGTGGGAACTCCTTCAAGACTGTTGGAAAAGCATTCCAGGTGAAACTGGTTGAGAGAATGGCAAGAGTGTGCAAAGCTGTCATCAAGGCAAAGAGTGGCTATTTGAAGAATCTCAAATCTCAAATATATTTTGATTTGTTTATCACTTTTTGGTTACTACATGACTCCATTTGTGTTATTTCATAGTTTCGATGACTTCACTATTTTTCTATAATGTAGAAAATAGTAGAAATAAAGAAAAAACCTTGAATGAGTAGGTGTTCTAAAACCGTTAGTGTATAATGCCAAATAATATGGGGTTAAATACATGTAAAAAAAAACAACAACAAATGTTTCCTGATCTTTCTTATATCTCTCAGACATATGAGAGATACTTCAGTATAAACGTACTTTTAATATTTTTTGGGACTCTCTGTTATTCAATGTACTGAATATGTTACGCAGTGTGTTTGAATGGGCTAATATCAGTAAGTCCAATTTTTTAAAATATATTTTTTTAATACTTTGCGGTTTCTTAAAATTCTAAATCAAATAGCAAAATGATCCTTGGTATGACCTTCTTAAAACAATTCCATATAGCTTAGTAGAACCTCCCCCAGCTTAGACAGGGTTTAGACTCTGATGGGTTAAAACATTCACCCTTCATTTCTGATAGCTCTCACTTTGCTATCTCCAAATGCTCTTTGGAACTGTAGTTTTTAATGTATTTGCTTGTTCTGTTGCACAATACATGTGCCTTCACCTCAAAAGCTGTATAAACTTTTTCCCACTGTGAGCCAAATCCCAAAATAACACCTGAAATCACAAACTCTTAACCCTTTGGAAATATTTTGGAAAGAACCTCATCTCTGACATATAGTCCAATAGAAAACAAACTAGTTCAAGATGGAAAGAGAGACAGACTGAGTAATAATTGTCAACATTAGTCAGTGAAGGAAAGTGTGGGAGAGAAAAAGGGAGCGAAAGTGAGTGAGATATCCGGCATGTGTCTGCAGGTGTTGTTTGGCAAGATCACTCAGGAGGGGAAGAATGATGGGGTGCCAAACTTCACACTGCTCATAATGCCTGCAAGGGGTGGAAAAAAACATAGTTTTTCATTTTTGAATGGGCACCTTGGAATTTCCAAAAGGTGAGAACAGCGAGATGCCAATGCACTTTTATGGAAAATGAAATCCGAAGACAACAATTCATTCTCCCTCCCTCTCCTCTACTCACTCATATACAGTAGTTATACAGTACTGTATATGGACTGGCATCCTCACCAAGATGATGTGAATCCTCCATTTTGCCTGGCTCTTTTTCGGGAGGGTATCGTCTGTCTCTGAACCCTGGAAATGTAGGACTGATTGTGGAGAGAGTTGATCAGCTGTGTTTATGAGTTGATTCGTTTGAGTGGCCTTCACCAGAGAAAGCACTTCTCATGGCTGGGCTTCACAGCCAATCACTCGCTGTTATTAAAGGCCCTTTTAGTTGATTCAAAGGTTCCCTTTTTTCTCACCAGACAGTTTAATTTCAGGCCTTTTATCAATGCCGTTATTTACAGCCGTAGTTGAACAGCATTGGGTCTTTGAGTTCAATTGCAGTCAAGGGGGCCTCAAGCCTGTTGGTATGAAAAATGAGCCTGTTTTAAATGCTAATGAGTATGGTTAGTGTTGATTTGTCCTGCTTGCTTGGCAAAAAAAAAGAGAGCATATTTAATGCCACGCTCCTTATGTCGAATATTTTGTATGCTTCTGCAGTGTATTTCCCTGTGTAAAGGCACGGGGGCGAAGACCAAACAAACATGTACCCAAAACACATGGTTGAAACCCAAACAAAAGAGAGAGAAATACCTCGAATAAATACACACGCACAGAATGATTAACACACGGGACGAGACCTGTAATCATCTGCGCAATACACAAGGGCACAAAGCCCAAAACACATAGCACAGTTACTCACACGCACCAATGGACATTGTAACAATAACCGACCAGACCTTGGACACCAAATGGCACAGACAGTTGAAGTCGGAAGTTTACATACACTTAGGTTGGAGTCATTAAAACTCATTTTTCAACCACTCCACTAATTTCTTGTTAACAAACTATAGTTTTGGCAAGTCGGTTAGCACATCTACTTTGTGCATGACACAAGTAATTTTTCCAACAATTGTTTACAGTAAGATTATTTAACTCATAATTCACTGTATCACAATTCTAGCGTGTCAGAAGTTTACATACAATAAGTTGACTGCCTTTAAACAGCTTGGACAATTCCAGAAAATTATGTAATGGCTTTAGAAGCTTCTGATAGACTAATTGACATCATTTGAGTCAATTGGAGGTGTACCTGTGGATGTATTTCAAGGTCTACCTTCAAACTCAGTGCTTCTTTGCTTGACATCATGGGAAAATCAAAATAAATCATGCAAGACCTCAGAAAAAAATTGTAGACCCCCACAAGTCTGGTTCATCCTTGGGAGCAATTTCCAAACGCCTGAAGGTACCACATTCATCTGTACAAACAATAGTACACAAGTATAAAAACCATGGGATCACGCAGCCATTACCGCTCAGGAAGGAGACGCATTCTGTCTCCTAGAGATGAACGTACTTGTGCAAAAAGTGAAAATCAATCCCAGAACAGCAGCAAAGGACCTTGTAAAGATGCTGGAGGAAATAGGTACAAAAATATTTATATCCACAGTAAAACGAGTCCTATATCAACATAACCTGAAAGGTCGCTCAGCAAGGAAGAAGCCACTGCTCCAAATCCGCCATAAAAAAGCCAGACTATGGTTTGCAAATGCACATGCGAACAAAGATCGTACTTTTTGGAGAAACGTCCTCTGGTCTGATGAAACAAAAATAGAACTGTTTGGACATACTGACCATCGTTATGTTTGGAGGAAAAAGGGGTATGCTTGCAAGCCGAAGAACACCTTCCCAACCGTGAAGCACGGGTGTGGGGGTGCTTTGCTGCAGGAGGGACTGGTGCACTTTACAAAATAGATGGCTTCATGAGGGAGGAAAATTATGTGAATATATTGAAGCAACATCTCAAGACAGCAGTCAGGAAGTTAAAGCTTGGTCGCAAATGGATCTTCCAAATGGACAATGACCCCAAAGTTGTGGCAAAATGGCTTAAGGACAACAAAGTCAAGGTATTGGAGTGGCCATCACAAAGCCCTGACCTCAATCCCATTAAAAATGTGTGGGCGGAACTGAAAAAGTGTGTGTGAGCAAGGAGGTCGACAAACCTGACTCAGTTACACCAGTTCTGTCAGGAGGAATGGGCCTAAATTCACCCAACTTATTTTGGGGACCAGGATGTCTTGCTCCCAGACAGACTAAACAACTTCTTTGCTCGCTTTGAGGACAATACAGTACCACTGACACGGCCCGCTACCAAAACCTGTTGACTCTCCTTCACTGCAGCCAATGTGAGTAAAACATGTAAACATGTTAACCCTCGCAAGGTTGCAGGCCCAGACGGCATCCCCAGCCGCGTCCTCAGAGTATGCGCATACCAGCTGGCTGGTGTGTTTACGGACATATTTAATCAATCCTTATCCCAGTCTGCTATTCCCACATGCTTCAAGAGGGAAAGCTAAGGAAGCTAAGGTAACTGAGCTAAATGACTACCACCCAGTAGCATTCACTTCCGTCATCATGAAGTGTTTTGAGAGAGACTAGTCAAGGACCATATCACCTCCACCCTACCTGACACACTAGACCCACTCCAATTTGCTTACCGCCTCAATAGGTCCACAGATGACGCAATCGTAACCACACAGCACACTGCCCTAACCCATCTGGACAAGTGGGTCTGGGTCTCGACCCCGCCCTGTGCAACTGAGTGCTGGACTTCCTGACGGGCCGCCCCCAGGTGGTGAGGGTAGGTAACAACATCTCCACTCCGCTGATCCTCAACACTAGGGCCCCACAAGGGTGCGTTCTGAGCCTTCTCCTGTACTCCCTGTTCACCCATGACTGCGTGGCCATGCACGCCTTCAACTCAATCATCAAGTTTGCAGATGACACTATAGTGGTAGGCTTGATAACCAACAATGACGAGACGGCCATCAGGGAGTAGGTGAGGGCCCTTGAAGTGTGGTGTCAGGAAAATAACCTCACACTCAATGTCAACAAAACAAAGGAGATGATCGTGGACTTCAGGAAACAGCAGAGGGAGCACCCCCCTATCCACATCGACGGGACAGTAGTGGAGAGGGTAGTAAGTTTTAAGTTCCTCGGCGTACACATCACGGACAAACTGAATTGGTCCACCCACACAGACAGCGTGGTGAAGAAGGCACAGCAGCGCCTATTCAACCTCACGAGGCTGAAGAAATGTGGCTTGTCACCAAAAGCACTCACAAACTTCTATAGATAAACAATCGAGAGCATCCTGTCGGGCTGTATCACCGCCTGGTACGGCAACTGCTCCTCCCACAACCGTAAGGCTCTCCAGAGGGTAGTGAGGTCTTCACAACGCATCACCGGGGGCAAACTACCTGCCCTCCAGGACACCTACACCACCCGATGTCACAGGAAGGCCATAAAGATCATCAAGGACAACAACCACCCAAGCCACTGCCTGTTCACCCCGCTTTCATCCAGAAGGCGAGGTCAGTACAGGTGCATCAAGGCAGGGACCGAGAGACTGAAAAACAGCTTCTATTTCAAGGCCATCAGACTGTTAAACAGCCACCACTAACATTGAGTGGCTGCTGCCAACACACTGACTCAAATCCAGACACTTTAATAATGGAAAAATCTATGTTAAAATGTATCACTAGCCACTTTAAACAATGCCACTTAATATAATGTTTACATACCCTACATTACTCATCTCATATGTATATACTGTACCCTATACCATTACTGCATCTTGCCATCTTTATGTAATACATGTATCACTAGCCACTTTAAAAAAAGCCACTTTTATGTTTACATACCCTACATTACCACTCTCATATGTACATACTGTACTCTATACCATCTACTGCATCTTGCCTATGCCGTTCTGTACCATCACTCCTTCATATATTTGTATGTACATATTCTTCATCCCTTTACACTTGTGTGTATAAGGTAGTTGTTGTGGAATTGTTAGGTTAGATTACTCATTGGTTATTACTGCACTGTCGGAACTAGAAGCACAAGGTTTTCGCTACACTCGCATTAACACCTGCTAACCATGTGTATGTGACAAATACAATTTGATTTGATGCTTGTGGAAGGCTACCCTAAACGTTTGACCCAAGTTAAACAATTTAAAGGCAATGCTACCAAATACTAATTGAGTGTATGTAAACTTCTGACCTACTAGGAATGTGATGAAAGAAATAAAAGCTGAAATAAATCACTCTTCTATTATTCTGACATTTCACATTCTTAAAATAAAGTGGTGATTCAAACTGAACCAAGACAGGGAATTTTTACTAGGTTTAAATGTCAGGAATGGTGAAAAACGGAGTTTAAATGTATTTAACTAAGGTTAAATACGTATGTAAACTTCAGACTTCAACTGTATATACAAATACTAATCAGTGGGAATAGGGGACAGGTGTACATGATGAAAGTTACGGAGGTTTCCGTGACACATTTGACCAAAGCACCGGATCCAATCCTAATGGCAATGCCGTTTACGATACTCCATGTGTTTACATTTGTTGGATGCCATGCAAAAAATGCTGGCGTCAAAATGAGAATTCATTAAAAAAAACAGAACTATTGTAAAATATGAAGGTGGATCTTTTGTGTTATGCGGATATTTGTGACCAAGTCGGTCTTATGTAGCAACATTTGAAATTGTATTTTTTTTTTACATTGGATAAAAGTAGAGACAAAATGGTATATCATACACTGCAGTTGAGGAACAATTGGAAAGTGATTCTGCTTTGAAGGTTGATACATTTGTAAACCCACTTTTGAGAAAATGGTCCTTGAGTGATTTGGTACACCTACTGGGGAGCTCTTCTTTGTCTACACCTATCCAGCATCGTTCACACCCTCTTAAGCTTAGCCCAACCCATCTCTTTAAGGATTCACGTGAGGCTGAGTAAGGTAGTGTAGTAAACGTAGTAGCTTAAAATAACAAAAAAAAGTCCAGTTAAAAATACACTTGATCTTGTCCTTGGTCTACATCCTAATCTGATTTTGGTGCAGGTCATGTTGTTCTTCACATTACCATCTCTGGTAAACACACACTATGTCAAAGTGGATGGGTCACTATTGTCTAGACATCTACATATGTTCATGAAATACAACGGGGGGCCGTAATAACCTCCAGACACACCTGGCTAACTTGATAGGTCATGTAACTCTTCTGGCAAAGTGGAGTCTTTTGTTTACACAGAATTCTGCAGCGATACGCCATCCCATTTGGTTTGGGCTTAGTGGGACTATCAGTTGTTTTTCAACAGGACAATGACCCAACACACCTCCAGGCTGAGTAAGAGCTATTTTACCAAGAATGAGAGTGATAGAGTGTTGAATCAGAGGCTTTTGAGTGGTGCAGCAGTCTATGACACTGCATCTCGGTGCAAAGGTCATCACCACAGTCCCTGGTTCAAAACCAGGCTATATCATATCTGGCTGTGATTGGGAGTTTCCTAGGGCTGTGCACAATTGTCCCAATGTTGTCCAGGTTTGGCTGGGGTAGGCAATCCTTGTAAAACTGACTTGCCTAGTTAACTTATTATTTATATAAAAAGATCTGATGACCCGACCTCAACCAAATTGAGATGGCTTGGGATGAGTTGGACTGCAGAGTGAAGGAAAGGAAGCCAACGAGTGCTCAGCATACAGTGGGGAGAACAAGTATTTGATACACTGCCGATTTTGCAGGTTTTCCTACTTACAAAGCATGTAGAGGTCTGTCATTTTTATCATAGGTACACTTCAACTGTGAGAGACGGAATCTAAAATCCAGAAAATCACATTGTAGGATTTTTAAGTAATTAATTTGTATTTTATTGCATGACATAAGTATTTGAATCATCAGAAAAGCAGAACTTAATATTTGGTACAGAAACCTTTGTTTGCAATTACAGAGATCATACGTTTTCTGTAGTTCGTGACCAGGTTTGCACACACTGCAGCAGGGATTTTGGCCCACTCCTCCATACAGACCTTCTCCAGATCCTTCTGGTTTCGGGGCTGTCGCTGGGCAATACGGACTTTCAGCTCCCTCCAAAGATTTTCTATTGGGTTCAGGTCAAGAGACTGGCTAGGCCACTCCAGGACCCTGAGATGCTTCTTACGGAGCCACTCCTTAGTTGCCCTGGCTGTGTGTTTCAGGTTGTTGTCATGCTGGAAGACCCAGCCATGACCCATCTTCAATGCTCTTACTGAGGGAAGGAGGTTATTGGCCAAGATATCGCGATACATGGCCCCATCCATCCTCCCCTCAATAAGGTGCAGTCGTCCTGTCCTCTTTGCAGAAAAGCATCCCCAAAGAATGATGTTTCCACCTCCATGCTTCACGGTTGGGATGGTGTTCTTGGGGTTGTACTCATCCTTCTTCTTCCTCCAAACACGGCGAGTGGAGTTTAGACCCGAAGCTCTATTTTTGTCTCATCAGACCACATGACCTTCTCCCATTCCTCCTCTGGATCATCCAGAGGGTCATTGGCAAACTTCAGACGGGCCTGGACATGCGCTGGCTTGAGCAGGGGGACCTTGCGTGAGCTGCAGGATTTTAATCCACGATGGCGTAGTGTGTTACTAATGGTTTTCTTTGAGACTGTGGTCCCAACTCTCTTTTAGGTCATTGACCAGGTCCTGCCATGTAGTTCTGGGCTGATCCCTCACCTTCCTCATGATCATTGATGCCCCACGAGGTGAGATCTTGCATGGAGCCCGAGACCGAGGGTGATATACCGTCATCTTGAACTTCTTCCATTTTCTAATAATTGTGCCAACAGTTGTTGCCTTCTCACCAAGCTGCTTGCCTATTGTCCTGTAGCCCATCCCAGCCTTGTGCAGGTCTACAATTTTATCCCTGATGTCCTTACACAGCTCTCTGGTCTTGGCCATTGTGGAGAGGTTGGAGTCTGTTTGATTGAGTGTGTGGACAGGTGTCTTTCATACAGGTAACGAGTTCAAACAGGTGCAGTTAATACAGGTAATGAGTGGAGAACAGGAGGGCTTCTTAAAGAAAAACTAACAGGTCTGTGAGAGACGGAATTCTTACTGGTTGGTAGGTGATCAAATACTTATGTCATGCAATAGAATGCGAATGAATTACTTAAAAATAATATAATGTGATTTTCAGAATTTTTGTTTTAGATTCCGTCTCTCACAGTTGAAGTCTACGTATGATAAGAATTACAGACCTCTACATGCTTTGTAAGTAGGAAAACCTGCAGTGTATCAAATACTTGTTCACCCCACTGTATGTGGGGACTCGACTGTTGTCGACTGTTGTTGTTCTAAAACTTTTGACCGGTACTGTACATATAACTAGGAATAAAGTGACAGATATTAAACAGTAACAGCAGCGTATGTGATGAAACAAAACGATTTTTGAAAAAAAGTGTCAATGTCTTGATGGTGTTGGCCTAGAACTACACAGCTGATTCAAGTAATCAACTAATCATCAAGCTTTGATAATTAGAATCAGCTGTGTACTGTTAGGGCAAAAACCAAAACGTGCACACGTTGGGGTCCCAAGGCCAAATTTGGGGAATGCTGGACTATCGTGTTGAACACTGATCTGTAGTTAATGAACAGCATTCCCACATAGGCGTCCTCTTGTCCAGGTGGGAGGTCAGTGTGGAGTACAATCAAGATTGTGTCATCTGTGAATCTATTGGGGCGGTATGCGAATTGGAGGGGATCCAGGGTGTCTGGGATGATGTGAGTCAAGACCAGCCTTTCAAAGAATTTCATCGCTACAGATGTGAGTGGTCTGCTTGAAAATCTTGAAAGAAGACAGGTTTAAAGTTTACCTTACTAATAAAATAGTCCTGAACATATAGGCCTAGAAGGTATCCAAAACAACAGACTGAATTAATTAATTTTAGTTGTAAATGTTTGTTTTTTTAACCTTTATTTAACTAGGCAAGTCCGTTAAGAACAAATTCGTATTTAACAATGGCGGCCTACCCCGGACAACACCTGGCCAATTGTGCCCCGCCCTATGGGAATCTCAATCACTGCCAGTGGTGATACAGCCTGGAATCAAACCTGGGTCTGTAGTGACACCTCTAGCACTGAGATGTAGTGCCTTAGAGCGATGCGCCACTCAGGAGCCAATAACACAACACATTTTACATATCTGGTAGGTAATGTCGTTGAACTATTTAATCATTTAGCTTGGTATTTCAGACAGAATCAAGACTAGAATGTACCAGAGGCTAGGGCTGCATGATTAATCAAATGTTATTCGAAATTGTGATATGGACATGCACAATATCCATATCGTACGAGAGGCTGCAATATTTTGAAAGGCCACTTTGCTGTCTGTAATGCCTGTTATTAAATTATTTTTTATTGCTCGAGTTGACGGAGTTGTCTCTCCATCTTTCCTATTTTCTCCACCTCCGAACAGTCCCTTACGGAATTACATTCACGGTGGTCACATGGATCGTGTTGGGGTATGGATTCACCCATTCAAATGAGCCCCAATATTACCTTATTTAATCTTGTTCATTGTCTTAAATTAAAACCCATGACTGTTTTGTTATTAGCTGGGAATGTTAAAAACATGAAATTGATCAGTGTAGACATTGTTAATGTTGTAAATGACTATTGTAGCTGGAAACGGATGACTTTTTATGGAATATCTACATAGGGGTACAGAGAGGCCCATTATCAGCAACCATCACTCCTCTGTTCCAATGGCACGTTGTGTTAGATAATCCAAGTTTATAATTTTAAAAGGCTAATTGATCATTGCTGAAAACTGTTGTCCTGATTAAAGAAGCAACACACAACTTGCCTTCTTTAGACTAGTTGAGTATCTGGAGCTTCAGCATTTGTGGGTTCGATTACAGGCTCAAAATGGCCAAAAACAAAGAACTTTCTTCTGAAACTCATCAGTCTATTCTTGTTCTGAGAAATGAAGGCTCTTCCATGTGAGAAATTACCAAGAAACTGAAGATCTCGTACAACGCTCTGTACTACTCCCTTCACAGAACAGCGCAAACTGGTTCTAACCAGAATAGAAAGAGGAGTGGGAGGCCCGGTGCACAACTGAGCAAGAGAACAAGTACATTAGTGTCTACTTTAAGAAACAGATGCCTCACAAGTCCTCAACTGGCAGCTTCATTAAATAGTACCCGCAAAACACCAGTCTCAAAGTCAACAGTGAAGAGGCGACTCCAGGATCCTGACGTTCTAGGCCGAGTTGCAAAGAAAAAGCCATATCTCAGACTGGCCAATAAAAATAAAAGATTAAGATGGGCAAAGAACACAGACACTGGACAGAGAAAGATTGCAAAAAAGTGTAATGGACAGACAAATCTAAGTTTGAGGTGTTCGGATCACGAAGAAGAACATTCGGGAGATGCAGAAAAAATTTAAAGATGCTGGAGGAGTGCTTAATGCCATCTGTCAAGCATGGTGGAGGCAATGTGATGGTCTAGAGGTGCTTTGGTGGTGGTAAAGTGGGAGAGTTGTGCAAGGGTAAAAGGGATCTTGAAGAAGGAAGGCTATCACTCCAATGATGCAATGCCATGCCATGCCCTGTGGACGGCGCTTAATTGGAGCCAATATCCTCCTACAACAGGACAATGACCCAAAGCACAGCTCCAAACTATGCAAGAACTATTTAGGGAAGAAGCAATCAGCTGGTATTCTGTCTATAATGGAGTGGCCAGCACAGTGACCGGATCATAACCCTATTGAGGTGTTGTGGAAGCAGCTTGACCGTATGGTACATAAGAAGTGCCCATCAAGTCAATCCAATTTGTGGTAGGTGCTCCAGGAAGCATGTGGTGAAATCTCTTCAGATTACCTCAACAAATTGACAACTAGAATGCCAAAGGTCTGCAAGGCTATAATTGTAGCAAATGGAGGATTCTTTGACGAAAGCAAAGTTTGAAGGACACAATTAGTCTTTCATAAATATTCCAAGTTTGTGCCAGGTTTGGGCCGGATCTAGAGGAAGTCTCATCCGCTAAGGGACTCTAGCTAGGAAAGTTAGCCTACAAAGACCGGAAGCTACCCGTATTCGCTTGCATTGTAATGTGTTCTATACTGTAATGAAGATTATTTTGCGTACAGTAATTAATAGGTGCAACATTTACGCATGCCGTGTTGCATTTTTCAAGAGTGTTAACTTTTGTGTGGCATGAGTAGGGAGCTAAAATGATAGAATGAGCAATTATAAGTGTACTGACGCTATAAGGGGACACCGGCTGCGCTGCTCGACAGACTTGATCCTAACTGGAAGTGTCGGTATACCGTACCCAACGAATTCTAACTATAAAATTAGAACAATCATTCTGTTTTGTATTCCAACAGTTTACCAAAGTGTTTTGATCTATAATCACAAATAAAATCACAAATGCAATATTTGATTTTAAAAATTGTTGTATAACAGCCTGAATTTAAAATTGATTCAATTTAGATTTTTTTGTCACTTGCCTACACACAATACCCCATATTCAACCCCTTTTTAATGGCAATCCTCAATATGTTCAGGAGTAAAAATGTGCTTAATAAGTCACATAATAAGTTCCATGGACAATAATAGTGTTTTACATGAGTTTTTTTAATGACTATCTCATCTCTGTACCCCACACGTACAATTATCTGTAATTTCCTTCAGTCGAGCAGTCAATTTCAAACAAAGATTCAACCACAAAGATCAGGGAGGTTTTCCAGTGCCTTGCAAAGAAGGGCACCAATTAGTAGGAAAAAAAGCAGACATTGAATATCCCTTTGAGCATGGTGAAGTTATTAATTACACTTTGGATGGTATATCAATACTGGAGTTGCTTACCAAGAAGACATCAACTGTTCCTGAGTGGCCGAGTTGCAGTTTTGAATTAAATCTGATTGAAAGTCTATGGCTTGAAAATGGTTGTCTAGCAATGATCAACCAATTTGGCAGAGGTTGAATAATTTAAAAAAAATAGTAATTGGAAAATGTTGCACAATCCAGGTGTGGAAAGCTGTTAGAGACTTAACCAGAAAGACTAACAGCTGTAATCGCTGCCAAAGGTATTCGATGGGGTGGAGGTCAGGGCTTTGTGCAGGCCAGTCAAGTTTGAGGCTCCCGAGTGGTGCAGTGGTTTACGGCACTACATCTCATTGATAGAGGTGTAACTACAGACACCCTGGTTTAAATCCAGGTTATATCACAACTGGCTGTGATTGGGGAGTCGCATATGGCGGTGCACAATTGGCCCAGCATTGTCTGAATTTGGCTGGTGTAGGCCGTCATCGTAAATATGAATTTGTTCTTGTTCTTAACTGACTTGCCTAGTTAAATAAAATATACAAATAAAAAGTTATTCCACACTGATCTCAATAAACCCTTTCTGTATGGACCATGCTTTGTGCACGGGAGCATTATCATGCAGAAACAGCAAAGGGCCTTCCCCGAACTTTTGCCACAACGTTGGAAGCACAGAATTGTCTAGAATGTCGCTGTAGCGTTAAAGATTTGCTGTCACTGGAACTAAGAGGCCTAGCCCGAACCATGAAAAACAGCCCCAGATCGTTATTCCTACTCCACCAAACTTTAGACATTCAGGTAGGTAGCGTTCTCCTGGCATCCGCCAAATCCAGATTCACCCGTCGGACTGCCAGATGGTGAATCGTGATTCATCACTCCAGACACATGTGCATGGGGATTTTAGGCTTGTGTGCAGTGCGGCAGCTCGACCATGGAAACCCATTTCATGAAGCTCCCGACGAAGAGTTCTTGTGCTGACGTTGCTTCCAGAGGCAGTTTGGAACTCATTAGTGAGTGTTGCAACCGAGGACAGATTTTTTCTTTTTACCAGCGATATGTGCTTCGGCTCTCGGTGGTCCCGTTCTGTGAGCTTGTGTGGCCTACTATTTGTTGCTGCTAGACGTTTTCACTTCACAATAACAGCACTTCCAGTTCACCGCGGAAGCTCTAGCAGGGCGGACATTTGACAAACTGACTTGTTGGAAAGGTGGCATCCTATGACGGTGACACGTTGAAAGTCACTGAGCTCTTCAGCATGGGCCATTCTACTGCCAATGTTTTTTTTAATGGAGATTGCATACACCTTTTATACACCTGTCAGCAAAAGTGTGGCTGAAATAGCCCAATAAACACATTTTAAGGGGTGTCCAAATGCTATTGGCCATGTAGAGTATCTCCGAGACCATCTTTAAAAAAAATGTAACCAGGCAAGTCAGTTAAGAACAAATTCTTATCTACAATGACGTGCTACCGGGGAACTGTGGGTTAACTGTCTTGTTCAGTGGCAGAACTACTGACCCAACGGTTACTGGGCCAACACTTTAACTATGCTACCTGCCACCCCATCTGTTATCTGTTTTTACTCTCTCTCTCTCCCCTCTCTCCTCTTTTTGTCTTTATTTTTCTTTCTTATTTTCATTCTTTTCTTCTTACTTCCTTTAATTATTTATTTATTTTACTCTACCATTTCTTTGTCTCTCCATATTTGTCTAAAGGCTAATGAAATATCAGAGGGGTATACTATGATTTAAGCTAGCCAGCTTCAGTTAGCTTCACATTCCAGCTCAGGCTGGTGGATATAGCTTGTCCGCCTGCCGCTAACTCTAGCAGGCTTGTAACTGTGCGTGCATGTGACACTTGGCTAGTCGGACCCTGAACTCTTTATTGAGACAATGCAGAAACAACAATATGTTGGACGAGTCAGTGACATATTCTGATTTGTGCTGAACTCAAAGTGAATTAAAAAGCTATCTTGCAGACAATGCAGACAATGGTGAGAAATAGGCATATTGAAGTGTAATTTTTATTTTATTACTTAGCGTTAATGCCGTCTTTGGTGTGTTGTGGTGTGCTTATCAATGCACAAGCATCTTTTTCCCCCCACTCCTATCGATACAATTATTGTATGAAGTCACACACAACTTTTACTGTGCGTGAAGTTTCAAATGCATTCTGTATTACTAAATGTGTAATGTGATAGGTATTTTAACGTTACTATTTTTGTTTATAGACACAATCATTTTTTATGAATAAAATATGTAATCAGTTGTCTTCCTCAAATGAAGGGATTGATGACAATCTTTGCGAGAGGGAGGGAATCTAATTGTATTGGTCCATAACTCACCGCTCAGACCAGTGGTCTCACACTTCATTTAGGATAAATGGAGTTAGCCTGCCCAGGTGCAGGTTAGTTTTGAAGGATTCGTTGCCATCGAAATTGACCTGTGTAAAAAGTGAGACACTTTCATGGTTTCTAGATATCCCGAGTTGAATATAGAGTTGGCCAAAGTTACGTCGATAACTCCTCAAACCATGTAGGTTGTATAGGGCTCAGGGCTTATCCGTTTTGTTTTTAATGTGCAGAATATTTAGGGCTGGAATGTGTAATTACAAACGCACTGTTCATCTTTCCAAAATGTTGTACATTTAGCCAGAACAGAACAATACAATACACAAGGTATTCATTTGAAGCAACTAAACAACTATATTGGCACATTGTTTTCAATGCAGGCTGTGTATTTAACAGGCTATTTTCAATCCTTAAATCCGCCAACCTTTCTGCTCACCTACCTGTGTTGTAAAGCAAAAAAAAAGAGTATTTACTTTCAACAGGGACTGTGCTGTAAAAAGCAACCAGAGTGATTTTGAAACCTACCCAGAGCCGCAGAGGGGGGAATTGATTTTTTTTGTTTAGGTTTGCTCGAAGGCAGCCATGGCATTGTTCCAAGAACGTGCCTGCTGGGATAGAGGGGGTATAATCAAATTACGTTCCCTTAGTGCCCGAAAACACCTGCACCATGCTGATAAGATAAAGAATAGAAAGGAATCGGTTGGAAGAATAATCAGGAGAGAAAGTAAAACTATAAATCGAGGGAGGAATAAGGAATTAATAAAGTAATCAACTTGTAATGGCTCTGGAATGATCTCTCTCTCTCTCTCTCCTCCCCTACAGTATGTCCGGCTGCGGTGTTTAGATGCCGTTTCAGTCTCAGAGGATCGGCCCGGTGCATCTTTGTCTGGCCGCTAATGACTTAGTAACGAGTTTGTGTCTAGGTGCCTTCCAGCCTGAGCAGGGTTCAACTATGCTGCTCTGTTTTTGACAGTACTGCCTCGGGATGCTGTGACCCTTTAGGATTTCATGTAAACCCCCGATGTGCCAATAGCAAACAAATGCGTTTGGATTAGATGGTTAGCCTATATTACAAAGCGTGATCGGTGAGTTAGTCAGTTACCTTTCACAAAGAAAGATCGACTGGAAATAGACATTGAGTTGTGTTGATTTTTGACAAGCTGGGTGGTCTCCCATTTTGGAAACATCATCTCACATTTGAAGCATCGCAATTTGACATTTGCGTGACCCGATCTCGCATTTAACAGCAATTCGTCATTTGACTACAGTCGGACAAATATCAAGAATCAGAGTGAGTTTGTGAGACAATTGTTGTGCAGCTATAGACTGGCATTTAACAGTTATAATCCTTGTAACCTCTTCAGAGCATGAAAATGGCTGTAGAAACGGTGCCTAACTGCATACCGCCAATTCCAATCGTTTGCTGCCAGTGTATCAACCCACAGTGCTAGAGGCATGATGGATAAAGCCATCTGGTCATCCTGTCTGTTTCACTCCTCCACTGTCACTCATTCATGCCCCCTCAAAGTCCCTGTCAAACAGCCCACCGCATGCTGTCACCAAACAGGAGGGAAAGAACTGAACGTCAACTCTTTCAGCATACAACCACCATTAGTACCCTAGAATATTTAATTGTAAATGAATGTGTCGTTGAATGAACTATCTCTCTGGATATTCCGGTATACTTTAATGTGTTTCTACTGAGAAACGATGACCACCATTGTGAGTCTTGGGCTGTAGTTGGGGCTTGTTGACAACGGCCAGCAGGACAGTGGCCAAAAATGACATTGGAGTCAATTGTAATGGGGCTGTAGGACCAGGTTTGAACTAGGGCAAGGAGAGGAACTTGTATCAGGGTCAGTTAGGCCCGGACTAAGGGCTTGGTCTCTTGGTTTGGAGCAAAAAATGTGACTAGGTTTACATGAGGTATTGGACAGAGGCTAGGAGAAGGCTTTGGGCTTGGGCAGGGTTTGTGGCAGGCCCGTCCCCCATTTAGGGAGGCTGGTGAAGGGGGAGTAGGCTATACCGTAGCGACTTGGCAAGACAGTCCCTTTTGACCGCTCCCCAGTTGGGTATACAGCTTGCAGAGGAACAGATGAGTTGTTTTAAATCCGTTTGTTAACTCATGAAAGCAGATGTTCTCTCTCCCCGCAGAGCTCTAAATTAGAATGAAATCCATCCACTAATAAAGCAAGTGTGCCTGTTTACAGGCAGAGCTTGTTAACTCACCGTTTCTCTCTCTCTTTCTCTCTCTCTCTCTCTCTTTCTCTCTCTCTCTCTCTCTTTTTCTCTCTCTCTCTCTCTTTTTCTCTCTCTTTTTCTCTCTCTCTCTTTTTCTCTCTCTCTCTCTTTCTCTCTCTCTCTCTTTCTCTCTCTCTCTCTTTCTCTCTCTCTCTCTCTCTCTCTCTCTCTCTCTCTCTCTCGTACAAACACATACACACACTTTATCTTCTGTATCTGTGCATCTCTCTATCGCTCCGTTCCCCTCTCATTTCACTACATCTATCTTCTCTTTTGTCTGTATCTCTGTAGTATGTATGCTTTCATACCTCTTCTTCTTCCCCTCCCTCTCTCCCTGTCTGTTCCCTCTGCCCCCCCCCCCTTTCTCCACAGCTAAAAACAATAATTCCCACAACTTTAGAGAATGTTCCCTTAATGTCTTTACCTAACGTTTTTATAGGAATGTTCCAGTGACATGCAAGGACTGTTTCCAAGAGACCATTCCCTTTATGTCAAACAGAATTGACTCAGAATGTGGTTACCATGTTCTCAGAATATTCAATATTAATGTTCTGGACGCATTTCATGGGTACATTGCAAGAACATTCAGAAACACACACACTTGCGTTCAAACACACACATGTGCACATACACCGACACACACACACACACACACACACATACACGCATGTAAATAGTGCCATACACGCACTCAAACGTATTCAGTTGGCCTCGCTGTTGTGATTTGTGTTGTCCTTGATTTATTTTGTATGTTGCATTGTTGTTTTCGGTTTTCCTTGGTTTTCTCTTCTTTTCTTTTTTGTTCATTTTGCTGGTTGTCGGTGCATTGGACGGTGACTTGAGGGCGCGATGTCTTTGGGGTGGGGTCACAGATGGTTGAGGGGCAGCTCTCTGGGAACTGTGGGGGAGGGGGGTGAGAACTGGTAGCCTGGCCCGATGGCTGATAGGTTGCTGGTTCAGGTCTCTGTTTTTGACCTTGTGGGAGAACTGTCGACGTGCCCTTGAGCAGGGCATTGACCCTGGTGGCTTCTGTGGGTAGCTCTCGATGGGAGTCTGTTAGATGACTGAATGTAATGTAAGTGTTGAACGGCTTCACTGCAAGTAGATTGTATGTTTTAATAGAATATTTAAAAAAAAATTAAAAACATTAGTGCGTGTCAATCATCAGGACGTCAACTGGTGGTCCCAAAGAAAATAAATGTTTCATCATTACACATCACCCCTTATTACTGTGGCCGAGCCCATCAATGCTCTAATTGGTGAACCACTGATCCATTCACAGCTCTTTTATGTTGGCAATGGACACTCACACAAACAACACTTTTAACATACAGTGTTTTCAACATACATATTTGACAAACATAATTACATTGTGCATGTCAATTTATACAGTAACTATTATTCAACATGTCCTCCCTTGGGATTTGGACTCACAACCTGATTTGATCTTCCTTGCTACGCCACGATGTTTGAGTCAGTTATCAGTTGTCATTCTCTCATCGTTGTCTTCAAGAAGACAATGGAGAGACGCTCAGCTATGTAGATTTTCAATAAATACTGATCATTTATGGGAGGTAGTGGAAATGTGGTCATCACTTATTCTCAAGGGGGTTTATCCTACAGATTCCCATCTTTCAATGAGAAACTGATTTTAATTTGATCAGTTAGGGGTGTTGTAACTGTTGCCAAATAACGACATTAACATATATTGCTAAGAATGTGAGAGTAGCACTCCCCTAGCGAGTCTCAAACCCAGGCCACCAGCACTAATGATGTACACCCTAAACACTGTCCCAATAAGGGATGTGATTATTGGGCTAGTATGGTTAAGACCTGTCTAGAAGCAAACCCTAACCCCTTCTCCCTAGGCACTTGTAGATCTTACACAACTGGATATGTCTAAGCAATAGTGTGAATGCACTTTGAAGTAAATCTCAGCTCTGTTTAATTAAAGTACACTCAATAAAACATGGTAACATTATAACATGGTAAAATGCCCCTCCAACATTAGACATATTATACAGAAAGCCCTTAAATTGCTGAAATACGTAAGTCAATCAAATCAATGATGAAAGAATAGTCAGAATAACAATAAGTGACACAGACGTTGTGGCATGGCAGCAGGATCGTAATGCTGTGAACCAAGATCATGTGAGTTCAAATCCCAGGTGAGGACATGCTGAATAATAATGACTTTATAAATGAACAAGTAAAATGCAATAATTTATGTCAAATATGCAAGTTGAAAACAAATTGTGTTTGTGACCATTCCAACAGACCAAGAGCTGTGAGTGGTTCAGCAATTATGGTCTTGATGGGCTTGGCATCAGTAACAAGAAGTGTAATGTAACATGTTTTTTTTTTTTGGGGGGCATCAATGGGGCTTCGCTAGAGCAGTGTTTGTATAGGACAAGGGTGGATCCTGTAGGGGCCCGGGTCTTTTTGTAACCAAAACGTCTGTAGAGTGTGAATGATTTGAGGTAGAAACTATGAAAAGCTGAGATGCTCACGAATACTCAAGTCATGTTTTTCTCTAGGACTCTCACAAGCTGCACAGTCATTAGAAGGTAAGGGGTTCTTCAACTTCAACTGACTTTCCTAGTTAAATAAAGGTTAAATAAATACAATTCTACATTGAAGAGCAACAGGACATAGTGTCTATAATACTGTAACAAGTATAGTTGCCATCACAAACTTCAAACTCCACACAGTTGTTACTGACTAGTAGAAATATTCAATTCCCAGTGAGCAAACAATTACAGCATTCATATGAATTTGTTTTTATCCGTTTTTTGCTTTGTCATTAAATCTCACGAATGCAACTGTTTATGTAATATTGTTTTGTGTTCTACTTGTAGCCCTGGTTGTCCTGAAAAGAAAATGGTAAAACACTTCATTATGAGGCTAAATCTAAGGGCTAGATATGCAGATGAAAGTCAGGTAAATGAAAAGCTGATTTTTGCTTGGATCTCAGGACTGATCGGGTTGATATCTTATAACAACATGGCAAATATGTTTGTGTATGTTTGGTGGGACGTTGATGGAATGTTCTCCTAGCCTTCAGAAAACTGGACACATGAACGCTCTTGCAATGTTCCCATGAAAAGTGTCTAGAACATGAATATATTACATTCTGAGAACACGTGCACAGAAACATTCCTATGAAAACGCTTGGTTAGCGACCTAATGAGACTCTTAAGGGAACGCTCTCTGAAGTTGTGGGAGCGTTTGTTGTTAGCTGGTTCTCTTTCCCTGCTTTCTCTATGAGTAACACAGAAGGAGCCGTCCCTTTGCCTTTAAGCTCCATTGACTTTTATTAAAGCTGATGGCCAGTGAGTGGTGGGGGGATTTATTAATTCACCAGGTTGTTCTTTGGGTTTCTCAGCGGATCATGCACATAGGTTTCAGGAAGTGTGTGTGCAACTAGATAAACAAAGCCAACACATTACATATGTTCCCTGCCAAGCCTCTGTCCCTCATGCCCCGCACAGCACACTCACCCCATACATTGTCCAACAAACCCATGATTAATATATCGCCATGATATTAGCTTCTATCGCATGGTCGGTCGCTCGGCGATCAGTAATTGCTGCTGGAGAAGCAAGGAAATGGGGACGGAAATTACATCAGTCTAGTAGGGCCTCGTTTCCTTGTGTGGTCCCTAGAGAAACTTTGACGGTGTCCCAAATGGCTCCCTATTCCCTATTAATAGTGCAGTACTTCTGACCAGGGCCCATAGAGTAGTGCACTATGTAGGGATTTATGGTGCCATTTGGGATGCAGCCCATTATTATCCTTACCCCGTCTACAGACATGGCCCTCCTCAGCATGCAGGCCTGTGTAATTCAGTTTTCCAGTTGAAATGAGGACAGTGATGAAACAGAAGTGCAAGTCAGTGAACTTTTTGTACCGCGAGCACTGACTAGCCTTGCAGTCCCTGCAGTCTTATTATATTGAACTTGGTGTTAACGATTTTTGGTGTGATCTTGAAACAACACATTATGCCAGTGCTGGTAGTTAGTAGATTAAGGCTCTGGTCTCCATGAGTTGTGTTGTTATCCATACATAGACCCTCTGTTGGTGGGCTAGAGGGTACTGACACTGTGCTAGCCTCATTTGTCAGGACTTTGTGCTTTTCAAACTTGTGTGTGTGCGTGGGTGTGTGTGATTATGTGTCTTTGTGTGTGTGTGTGTGTGTGTTTGAGGGAAAAGTTAGACTATGGCGGAGTTTCTCTGTAGCTTGGTCATTTGACGTTAGATTTTTTTCATATATTGAACGGTGTCTGCTGCCCTTAATAACTTATAATAACTTAATAATAACATTTTGTCTCTTCACCTGGACCAGGGTGGTCTCATTGAATGGTGGATGACTAATATCGCAGCCTGAGAAGCATTGAGAGGTTCAAATGAACTGGCTTGCAAGTTATCTTAAAATGTAAGCCTGCGCAAATTCACCCACACTCAGAGAGAGAGAGGGTGAGAAAGGGAGGAAAAACACACACACATTTGTTTTAAAACTGAACAATTGATTCCCATTCAAAATCCTATCTTCCCTACCCCCTAACCTTAACCCCGAACCCCTAAACCTAACCTCTAACCACTAACCCTAATCGTAGCACTAACCTTAAACCGAACCCCTAAGCCTAAAGCAACCTTTTTCATTGTGTGGAACTGCGAAATGTCCCCTCTTGTTTTACTATCCTTTTATGAGGACCTTTTATGAGGACCCCCCCACACACACACATCTGTATTGCACATGTAAAAATATATTTAAAATAGCGGACACAAAACAAACACTTTCCTTGACAAAAGCAAATCCCCAGAGGCAGGGTGACGTGCAACATAGCACACCACAGCATGGCATGCTCCATTCAGTAACAGTGCTGATTTGACAGGCTACATCTCCCAGCCGTGATTCAGTGTCGGTGAGGAAACCAATCAGTGAAATTGGCTGCCAGGCGGTGATTAGCAGTTGTCATGGGCTGCTGCTTGCCTTTAATCTACTTAAATATGATAGCAGGTAGCTCTTGCTTGAGGACATTGACCTTAACTGCCTCATCTCTCTTTTGCATCCTTAGTCCCCCTCCTCTCACTCACTCACTCACTCACTCACTCACTCACTCACTCACTCACTCACTCACTCACTCACTCACTCACTCACTCACTCACTCACTCACTCATCATCTCTGTATCGCTATCTGTATTTTTCTTCTCCCCTCTCTCTCACCCTCCTGTTTCTTTCTCTCTCTCTTTCTCTTCCTCACTTCTATTTGTCCATGTCTCCCTCCCTCCCTCCTTCCTGGAGGGCTCTTTCTCAGAGGAGAGGCTGAGTGCTAGCAGCATGGCACCAGTTCTCATGGCCTCTGGGAACAGAGAGAGGACATTGAGCCATAGTGATCCTGTTGGCTGGTAAACACCCCCCCCCGTCTCGCTCTCTCTTTTTCTGTCTGTACCCTCCTCTTTTCCTACGCTCCCTCACTATAGAGTGCTCCAGCTCTCACCCTTCTGTTTACAATAGGGCCTATTTGTGGGTCACTGCAAATATTGCGTTGTGTCACTGGATATACACTCTCTTGACATTGCTCTCTCTCTCTCTCTCCCCATCTTAGCTCTCTTGCAACAGATTGGCCAATGTCTGTGAGGCTCATGCTCTGGAGTCATGTGTGATTGGCGGAGGGATGGAGGGAAGGAGACATACGATGCAGCACTGAGGGTGACTAGGCAGAGGGAGGAGATTAGTGAAAGGGAGTCTTTTTCTTTCTTTTTTTCTTCCCCCATGCCAAATACATGGCATATAGTCCGTGGCAGCTTTTGTGTGCCATTTCCATCTAAAAGGACCCATGAGCACCAACATGTGATGTTCATAGGAGCATGACAAATTGGGTGTCAAATGAAAACTAAGTCTTGTTTTTTTTGTGCAATTTTTTTGCAATAACTGCAAAAAAAACTAAAACCCACATAAAGTGTCTTTAAGATATTTTCTCATAACTCTCCCTCATGAGGAGGGAGTATAATGAAAGTTCACAGAAGTAACAAGTTCAGGTTGGCCTACCATTTACTTAATAATCATTAATGAAACTTTTATAGCGCTTTTCAAAATAGAAATGTCATAGCGCTTCGAATGATGCAATAAAACCTGCTTGTTTTTGCTTTAATTTTTGGTCTGCATAGAAAAAGGATATATTTTCGCAAAAGATCACGACAGGTCAGGTGAACCAATTCTTTGAATGCTGCATCCTTGTGAAATTATTTACCCCCTTGGCATTTTTCCTATTTTGTTGCCTTACAACCTGGTATTAAAATAGATTTTTTTGGGGGGGTATATATAATTTGATTTACACAACATGCCTACCACTTTGAAGATGCAAAATATGTGTTATTGTGAAACAAACAAGAAATAAAACCAAAAAAAATGAAAACTTGAGCATGCATAACTATTCACCCCCCAAAAGTCAATACTTTGTAGAGCAACCTTTTGCAGCAATTACTGCTGCAAGTCTCTTGGGGTATGTATGTCTCAATAAGCTTGGCACATCTAGCCACTGGGATTTTGGCCCATTCTTCAAGGCAAAACTGCTCTAGTTCCTTCAAGTTGGATGGATTCCACTGGTGTACAGCAGTCATACCACAGATTCTCAATTGTATTGAGGTCTGGGCTTTGACTAGGCCATTCCAAGACATTTAAATGTTTCCCCTTTAAACCACTCGAGTGTTCCTTTAGCAGTATGCTTAGGGTCATTGTCCTGCTGGAAGGTGAACCTCCGTCCCAGCGTCAAATCTCTGGAAGACTGAAACAGGTTTCCCTCAAGAATTTCCCTGTATTTAGCACCATCCATCATTCCTTCAATTCTGACCAGGAATGCCAACAGAGCAATAGCACAAAAAGCAACATAACAAAATACATAAAAGAAAAAAAGTGTTGACACACCTCACAAGCTACAGTACAGGACAAGGCTGCAGAGAGCAAGTCTGGGAATCAGCCTGAATCATACAGCCACTGGACTTCTCCTCTTCCACTCTGTGAACCACCCACTTGTGTGATGCCCCTGCGCCAGAAAACTCATCACGCAAAGTTAAAAATAGTAGTCAGTTGTCCTCACTACGAGCCCTCTGCCTCAGCACTATATTCTGCCATCTCCCATTCTTTTCACGCTTCAAGCGACTCCTCACAGGATGATTTCAAAAGATCAGGGACTGGCATAAAAGAGCATTCTTCAATCGAAGTTGTCACGGCTTCCGTCGAAGTTGGTGCCTCTCCCTGTTCGGGCGGAGTTCAGTGGTCGACGTCACCGGCTTTCTACCCGCCACTGATCTAAGTTAATTTTTTTGTTTTGTCTTGATTGTACACACCTGGTTTCCATTACGTTATAATTTATTCCCAATTTAACTCTCTGGTTCCCACATGGTTTTGTGCGTGTTTGTTCTTTGTTAAGTAGTCGCTCTGTTGTGTAGAGCTGGAATATTTTTCCCTGTATGGAATTTGTGATTTTCCGAGTAAAGTACATTGTTAGTCAGTTCTTTGTCCTGCGCCTGACTCCGTCCTACCTGCTGCACACAGACACTTGACAGAAGTATATTAGCCAGTTAGCTATCGTGTTTTTACTGATATCAACTTTGTTTATAAATGATTAAGTGATCAAAACTTGTAATTCTATTACCATATTGGTAACGAAAATAACGAAATGTCATTAACGGAATTATTGCAATTGAATTGGCTACAATGTGAAATAGTAGTCACAAACCACAGTTGTGGTTGTGCAATTGTCCTCCCTTCCACTGGCATACTGTTATGTTAAGTTCATGTCAGTTTAAAAAATATATATTTCTACCATCTGGTGGTCAAAGCAAAACTGTGAAAACAGTCTGGCCAACCCCATCCCTCTCACTCTCTCTCTCTTCTCACACGATCCAGTTAATGTCAACCTCTCCCAGCTCATACTGACACCTACCATGACACCTACCACCTACCCTCTTTCCGTTTACTGTAACAAGCATCCTCACCAACTGAACACCGACCGACACTGGACGTCCATGGATGGTGAAAAGTAGTTGACATTTGCTCAGTCTGCCCTGGCCGGACCAAACCTGAACCAATCATACACGTCTATGTTTCACAAGTGAGTACAGTACAGATAACAGTAGATAACTCTACACATAACAGTACAGTTCAGAACAGTACCATAAGGTAAAGTACACAAAAGTAGAGTGCAGTACAGTAGAGTACATTAGAGCACACTTGAGTAAAGTATAATGTACTGTATTGTACTGTAGTGAACATATCTACTTTACTCTACTGTATTGAACTGTACTGAACTCTACTATAGTGTTCTGTGGTCTTGTTTGGGCGGCGGAGTTCATTACAATAGCCAGTATGTAGAAATATACCCAAATATGCAAAAGAAAGATATTAAATATTTCTACCTCTGTGTACCTACCTATTCATCATACATCACCATGAAGAGAATGAAATTCATATCCATCAGGGATGATGTAATTCCGTTACCATTATTACATTACCTGATGTAAATCCACTTTACCAACTGCAGTTCAATAACCAAAATCATCTTTTGTCAAATTGAAGGTGTCACATCATAGATGACACCCCATTCTTTCTGTAGACATATTTGAATTTTACCATAATTGTGTGACCAAACTTTGCATTTACACTAAATGTTGTGTAAATTGATTAATGTAGTAATTTTGCATACAGTTGTATGGTTTGTTAACATTTTAAATCAATGGTTTTTGTTTGACATACATTTTAAAGTTGAAAATCTGTGTCAAAGCATAATTCCCTTCTGTGGAATTGCCCAGGGCCTCATTTCCCAGTTCTGATGTAACTTAAGCATTACGGTGATCATACCAGATGCATTGTCACGTGGGACTAGGTGGGTGAGGAAGGAATCAGGTGCAGAGAGTTCCACTGGGAAAAGGTGCTCTTTAATATGGCACAAAAATAAACAAGCCCAAAATACAGGGCGCGGACAGTAAATGTGAGTAAAAGCTCATTAAGATCATTGTTACTTTCTTGGGGACCTGAATATTTTTTTGTCCGATGTGATTAATAAGGAGCATCCAGACGCTGCACTTGATGAATTTAAGACATTGCTTCTTTCAATTATTGATGAACATGCATTGGTTAAGACTGTTAGAACAGTTATGATGAGGAATTGAAGAAATGTATGGTTGAAAGAGATGGGGCAAAAGGAGTGGCTAATAAGTCTGGCTGCAAATCTGATTGGCTGACTTACTGAAAATTGAGAAATTATGTGACTAAACTCAACAACAAAAAAGAAGAAACTGTAAGCCAAGATCAATGAAATAAAAAAAAACTTTGGAGTACTTTAAGTGAAATTATGGGCAGAAAGACAAATTAATCTCCATCTTTAATCGAATCAGATGGCTCATTCGTCAAAAAACTATTTGACGTTGCCAATTATTTGATTACTTCATTGGCACAGTGGGCAAATTTAGGCAGGAAATGCCAACAACGAACAGTGAGCCATTGTATTCATGCAAAAAAAACAAATAATTAAATAACATTTTGTAAAGTTTGTGTGGGAGAGGTGGAAAAATTATTGTTACCGATCAATAATGACAAACCTCCTGGCATTGACAACTTTAACAGAAATTTGACAGAAATTGATCTAAAGATTAGATTTCAGTGCAGGTTTTGATATTATTGACCATAAACTGTTGTTGAAAAAACATGTTAGGGCTTTTCGACCTCTGCCATATCATGGATTCAGAGCTATCAATCTAATAGAACTCAAAGGATTTTCTTTAATGGAAGCTTCTCTAATGTCAAACATGTAAAATGTGATGTGGTGTGCTGCAGGGCAGCTCTCTTGACCCTCCACTCTTTTCTATTTTTACCAATGACTTGCCACTGGCATTAAACAGAGCATGTGTGTCCATGTATGCTGATGATTTAACCATATACACATCAGCAACCACAGCAAATGAAGTCACTGAAACCCTTAACAAAGAGTTGCAGTGTGTTTTGGAATGGATGGCCAGTAATAAACTGGTCCTGAACATCTCTAAAACTAAGAGCATTGTATTTGGTACAAATCATTCCCTAAGTTCTAGACCTCAGCTGAATCTAGTAATGAATGGTGTGGCTGTTGAACAAGTTGAGGAGACTAAGTTACCTTTGATTGTAAACTGTCATGATAAAAACATAGATTCAAGGGTTGTGAAGATGGGGAGAAGTCTGGCCATAATAAAGAGATGCTCTGCTTTTTTTTTACACCACATTCCAAAAAGCAAGTCCTGCCTGCTCTAGTTTTGTCTCATCTTGATTATTGTACAGTCGTGTGGTCCAGTGCTGCAAGGAAAGACCTAGTTAAGCTGCAGTTGGCCCAGAACAGAGCGGCATGTCTTGCTTTTCATTGTAATCAGAGGGCTGATATAAATACTATGCATGCCAGTGTCTCTTGGCTAAAAGTTGAGGAGAGACTGACTGCAACACTTCTTCATTTTATAAGAAACATTCATGTGTTGAAAATCCCAAATTGTTTGTATAGTCAACTCACACACAGCTCTCACACACACACTTACCCCACCAGACATGCCACCAGGGGTATTTTCACAATCCCCAAATCCAGAGGAAATTCAAGAAAGCGTACAGTACAATACAGAGCCATTATTGCATGGAACCGTTCCATCTCATATTGCTCAAATGAACAGCAAACCTGGTTTCAAAAAACAGATAAAGCGACACCTCACGTTACAACACCTCATCCGTATTTGACCTAGATAGTTTGTGTGTATGTATTGGCATTGATATGTAGACTACGTATGTCTTTTTTGTTAAAAAAAATAATTGATGTAGTTCTTTCCTTGAGCTGTTCTTGTCTATTCATGTTCTGTATTATGTCATGTTTCACGTTTTGTGTGGACCCCAGGAAGAGTAGCTGCTGCTTAGCAACAGCTAATGGGGATCCTAATAAAATACCTACAATACCAAATAACCTTCATATGATGTACACTAAATAAACAAAAGTATGTGGACACCCCTCTCTATTTGTCGATTCGGCTATTTCAGCCACACCTGTAGCTGAAAGGCATATAAAATTGAGCACACACCCATGCAATCTCCATAGACAAACATTGGCAGTAGAATGGCCTTACTGAAGAGCTCAGTGACTTTCAACGTGGCACTGTCATAGGATGCCACCTTTCCAGGAAGTTAGTCGGTTAAATTTCTGCCCTGTTGGAGCTGGCCCGGTCAACTGTAAATGCTGTTATTGTGAAGTGGAAACATCTAGGAGCAACAACAGCTTAGTCGCGAAGTGGTAGGCCACACAAGCTCACAGAACGGGGCCACCGAGTGCAGAAGAGTGCAGTGCATAATAATCGTGTCCTCTGTTGCAACACTCACTATTGAGTTCCAAACTGCCTCTGGAAGCAACGTCAGCACAATGACTGTTAGTCGGGAGCTTCATGAAGTGGGTTTTCATGGCCGAGCAGCCGCACACAAGCCTAAGATCACCATTTGCAATGCCATGCGTTGGCTGGAGTGGTGTATAGCTCGCCAGCATTGGACTCTGGAACAGTGGAAACACGCTCTCTGGAGTGATGAATCACACTTCCCCCTCTGGCAGCCCGACTGATGAATCTGTGTTTGGTGGATGCCAGGAGAACTCTACCTGCCCCAATGCAATCCAACTGTAAAGTTTTGTGGAGGAGGAATAATGGTCTGGGGCTGTTTTTAATGGTTCAGGCTAGGACCCTTAGTTCCAGTGAAGGGAAATCTAAATACCACAGCGTACAATGACATTCTAGATTCGGTGCTTCCAACTTTTTGGTAACAGTTTGGGGAAGGCCATTTCCTGTTTCAGTCCCCGTGCCCAAAGTGAGTTCCATGAAATGGGTGGTCGAGATTGGTGTGGAAGAACTTGACTGGGCTGCACAGAGCCCTGACCTCAACCCGGTCTAACACCTTTGGGATGAATTCGAATGCTGACTGCGAGCCATGGTTAATTGCCCAACATCAGTGTCTGATCTCACTAATGCCTTATGGCTGAATGGAAGCAAGTACCCGCAGCAATGTTCCAACATCTAGTGGAAAGCTTTCCCAGAAGAGTGGAGGCTGTTATAGCAGCAAAGGGGGGACCAACTCCATATTAATGCCAATGATTTTGGAATTAAATGTTTGACGAGCAGGTGTCCACATACGTTTTATCATGTAGTGTATCTTTAGTAGCCAAGGTTTTTCCCAGAGCCTTTGTTAGTAACGTGGCTCTTAAAAATCTCTGCACATCTACGAGTGATCCAGTCCACTTGTAGAGCAGCCAAAGTGCATTGTTTTTTTTACTTCACTTTATTCACAGAACTCTGCTAAACATAGAAGATGTCTGTCTGAATGTGACCACCGATAACTTCAGAACGAAGTTGACTACAAATACAAAGTTGCCAAAGTACTTGCAATTGTTACATTCAAGTGATGGATAAAATTATACTTAAAATGAAAACCAAGATCTACAGTTGTGGCCAAACGTTTTGAGAATGACACAAATATTAATTTCCACAAAGTTTGCTGCTTCAGTGTCTTGAGATTTTGGTCAGATGTTACTATGGAATACTGAAGTATAATTACAAGCATTTCATAAGTGTCAAAGGCATTTATTGACAATTACATGAAGTTCATGCAAAGAGACAATATTTGCAGTGTTGATCCTTCTTTTTCAAGACCTCTGCATTCCGTCCTGGCATGCTGTCAATTAACTTCTGGGCCACATCCTGACTGATGGCAGCCCATTCTTGCATAATCAATGCTTGGAGTTTGTCAGAATTTGTGGGGTTTTGTTTGTCCACCCGCCTCTTGAGGATTGACATCAAGTTCTCAGTGGGTTTAAGGTCTAGGGAGTTTCCTGGCCATGGACCCAAAATATATTTTTTGTTCCCCGAGCCACTTAGTTATCACTTTTGCCTTATGGCAAGGTGCTCCATATTGCTGGAAAAGGTATTGTTCGTCACCAAACTGTTCCTGGATGGTTGCTCTTGAAGGATGTGTTGGTACATTCTTTATTCATGTCTGTGTTCTAAGGAAAAATTGTGAGCGAGCCCACTCCCTTGGCAGAGAAGCAACCCCACACATGAATGGTCTCAGGATGCTTTACTGTTGGCATGACACAGGACTGATGGTAGTGCTCACCTTGTCTTCTCCGGACAAGATTGTTCCGGATGCCCCAAACAATCGGAAAGGGGATTCATCAGAGAAAATGACTTTACCCCAGTCCTCAGCAGTCCAATCCATGTACCTTTTGCAGAATATCAGTCTGTCCCTGATGTTTTTCCTGGAGAGAAGTGGCTTCTTTGCTGCCCTTCTTGACACCAGGCCATCCTCCAAAAGTCTTCACCTCACTGTGCGTGCAGATGCACTCACACCTGCCTGCTGCCATTCCTGAGCAAGCTCTGTACTGGTGGTGCCCCGATTCCGCAGGTGAATCAACTTTAGGAGATGGTCCTGGCGCTTGCTGGACTTTCTTGGGAGCCCTGAAGCCTTCTTCACAACAATTGAACCGCTCTCCTGGAAGTTCTTGATGATCCGATAAATGGTCCATTTTGGTGCAATCTTTATGGCTGCAATATCCTTGTCTGTGAAGCCATTTTTTTGCAAAGCAATGATGACGGCACGTGTTTCCTTGCAGGTAACCATGATTGACAGAGGAAAAACAATGATTCCAAGCACCAGCCTCCTTTTGAAGCTTCCATTCTGTTATTCAAACTCAATCAGCATGACAAAGTGATCTCCAGCCTTGTCCTCATCAACAATCAAACCTGTGTTAACGAGAGAATCACTGACATGATGTCAGCTGGTCCTTTTGTGGCAGGGCTGAAATGCAGTGGAATTTTTGGGGGGCGATTCAGTTCATTTGCATGGCAAAGAGGGACTTTGCAATTAATTGCAATTCATCTGATCACTCTTCATAACATTCTGGAGTATATTCAAATTGCCATCTTACGAACTGAGGCAGCAGACTTTGTGAAAATTTATATTTGTGACATTCTCAAAACTTTTGGCCACTACGGTGCGTGCTTGTTTGGGAAACAAATACTCACTCGTAAATAAGGATGCATGTCACGACTTCCGCCGAAGTTGGCTCCCCTGCCTGTTCGGGTGGTGCTCGGCAGTCGTTGTCACCGGCTTACTAGCCGCCACCGATCCCTTTTTCGTTGTCTGTTTGTTTTGTCTTATTCGTTTCACATGTGTACTGTTGTATGTGCTTAAGTGGCCCAGAAAAAGCCGATCAAACATTTGTGCAGCGACGTTCCCCATCCAACCTGACAGAGCTTGAGAGGATCTGCAGAGAAGAATGGGAGAAACTCCCCAAATACAGGTGTGTCAAGCTTGTAGCATCATACCTAAGAAGAGTCGAGGCTGTAATCGCTGCCAAAGGTGCTTCAACAAAGTACTGAGTAAAGGGTCTGAATACTTATGTAAATGTAATATTTCCGTTTGTTATGTTTAATAGATTTCCCAACATTTCTAAAAACTGTTATTGCTTTGTCAATATGGGGTATTGTGTGTAGCTTGATGAGGGGAAAAAATTACTTAATCAATTTTAGAATAAGGCTGTAACGTAACAAAATGTGGAAAAAGTCAAAGGGTCTGAATACTTTCCAAATGCACTGTATATAATGTTATTGATATTTCATGCTGAAAGCCAAACTTTAAACACCAATGGTATTCACTAAGTTGAAGGTTTATATATAGGATAATGTTTTGCAGCTTTGTCCATCAATTTATTTAATTATTTGATTTTAAGTATTATTATTATGTATTTAATTATTTCATATATTTAAAAAAAATTTACATAATATCAAGTACACAAAAGGGCCACTAGATGTCTTGTGATATATTACATAAAATCTTGAAAGACACCATCACTCTGGTAGTTTGCTGGTAAACTTAAAAGCTTCCAGTAATATCCCCTCCTTCGGCAACACTATCCGTACCTCTTGACAAGGCCACTCAATGTTGGTGTTAATTTTAGTATGTTAGAATGTTAGTGTGTTAGTCACACGCAATATCAAAATATGAGCCCTGTATTGAGTTCGTGACCAAATTACCTCAGGACAGGTGGGAGGTCAATATTTGTACATATCTACAGAAACTAATGTCTGTGTAAACATAAGCATCATAATACGATGAACATTCAAATAAATATCGTTAGGAGTTTTAAGCAACCTGTGCCAATTGATTTTGGGACAAACTACAGTTTAAGCTGAATTGAGTTCATACAGCCAATCTCTGTTGTTCGTGTCAATTTGCATCGTCTGTCACTCACCACACCATAAAGGTTATGTCATCATCACAAAAGGGAAAATGTGTTTGGAAACAACCTTTTTGAATTACCAAAGCTTGGAATTCATCAAACACATGATACATGATAGAGCTTTATTTTGTATTTATTTATAACTGGTTATGGGTGATAAACATACAAGTAATGGGCGAAGAAAGAAAACAATAAAAGAGTGACATGCCTATATCTGGCACACCGGGTGAAAATGATTCTTGAAGTAGTTTACACCACATCCCATCATGAAGGAATGTATTGCGCAATAATACCTGGTTTACCTTCGTTACAGCACATTACAATTACAAATAGGTACACTGTAGACTAAGACACCGAAAATCGGAACAAAATACACAGACCGAACAGTATTGTTGTGTGTGCCACCAGAAGAAGCGAAGGACAGTACTAAAGATTTGTATGTACACACACGGTATCCTCTGCAAAATACAGGCAAACCATGTCCTCTTCAAAGGAACATCAGGGGACTTTAGGTTACGTGTGCATATTCCTTTTTTTTTGGGTTGGGGTATTTTTTTATAAATGTTTTATTTAACCTTTATTTAACTAGGCAATTCAGTTAAGAACAAATTCCTGTTTACAATGACGGCCTACAGAGCCATTGTGATGACAGAACCTGCTCCGTGGGTGGCTGGTGGAGAGGAGGAAAGAGGGACGAGAGGAAGAGAGGAGGAGAGATTGAGACCCCTGACCTGTGGGGGGCCCCGCCTGCCCTGCACCTGTCCTCGTCGCATCACATATGGCTGACGTGATGGAAAACGAGGAAATTAAGATGTCAATATGATATCTTTTTCAGCGCCTTCCAATCACTCCCTCCCTCCGGTCTACCTCTCCATCGCTCCATTGAGTTCCCTCATTCTCTTTTTACACACCATTCTCCCCTCCTCCACCTCTCGGTCTCATCTCCCTCACAATCACTCATCCTCACTCACTCACTCTTGCTGTCTCACAATCTCTCTCCCTCTCTCCCTCCCTCACCACACCTTCCTTTCTCCATCAGAGAATATACACAGCCATGATTTTTTTTCTCCATTTTTAACACACATTCTGCATTAACCCCTGTGTCACTTGATCATCGCTTAACCTGCTGCCTGTTTCATCAGCTATAGCTCTCTGGAACCTCTCCTTTCCACCAAAAAAGACCCTGGGTTAGAGGGGTATAATAAATGTTTTTCATGAGCTGCTCAGCCATCCTTCTTGCCCCTTTGATGGCAATAACAATAATGAACCCATTTCAAATAACGAGAACATCTCATTTAATTTTTTGCATTTAATTTTTGCATTTGTTTGTATGTATTATGTATCCATGCAGGTTATGATACGAAGCAAGAGGTGAAAAATAGTTTTCTCCATGACCAGTGCATGCAATACATGGAATTTTTGTTTTACATTTACAAGCTTATTATATCTCTGAATTTTTAAAACACATACATCCGTCATATAAGTATATAAACACGGATGTGAACAGGTCTTCAGAATTGTACCCACAAGACGTGAGACCAGTTGTGACCATTGTCGTCTTCTCCATTTTTAACACACGCTCTGCATTAATGCCTTTAATTCTTGAATGTGTAGAATGAAGCATTGGCCACTAAATTCTCTCAAATATATATTGTTTAATTCTCTAACATATTATGCAGATAGTTCCCCATTACTTTATATGCAATAAAAATAAAAAATAAATTAAAAAAGGGATTCGGTTTCTTGGGGTTTATTGAGGCAGAAAGTCACCACATCCGCCACCAAAGCTTTCTTGTCTTTGTTGTCGTCCACCAGTGAATGCTTGATTTCTTTGAGTTCTCATGGATGAAGATCGCCTCCTTCAGTTCATGTCGAAAAGCCTCAGTTACACCGTAAACCTTAGGAATAGATGGCACATGACCCAAAGAATCCAGGGCTCTGACCATCAATTTTATAAACCCGATCGGACCACAGTCTTTTCACCAGTTCATCAAAGTGGTTGAAGAAGAAGTACTATTAAGTACATATTAAGGATGTCGTCGCTGGCTGGGATGATTGATCTTACAACCTCGGCATTTTTCTCTTATATACTCTCCAATCACCACATTTAAAAGTGTGGCTACAAAGGCCTTGATGGTATCCACAAAAATAGTACTGACCACCCCATCAAACACATCCACATGCTGTGTATATGTAGCAGGTGTAGTAGGGAATGAATGGGGTGAGTAGAAATGAGGGCTGTGACGCATATCCTCGTCCGTAGGGGTTGGTACCCACTCTGTAATGGAGTCCTCAGATGGTATATGAATTTCCATGGTACATGATGAAATGAAGAACAGTAGGGGGATGGTAACACCTTTTATTGTTGAACCCTTCCTTTGGGCGCGGGGGGAGTGGTTAACGTACCAACACTGGGGCCTCGTTTGAATCAATATCCGTAGAACCCATTGGTATAATACACTTCCTTAGTTTAACAATACTCTGCCTGCGTTGGCTCTGTAAAAAGAGATCATCCACTAACTCAAATATTTTCAATGCCATTATATTTGCTCCATAGTGGCACAGCGGTCTAAGGCATTGCATCTCAGTGCTCGAGGCATCACTACAGACCTTGGTTTGATTCCAGGCTGTATCACAACCGGCCGTGATTGGGAGTCCAATAGGGTGGCGCACAATTGGCCCAGCGTCTTCCGGGTTAGGGTTTGGCCGGTATTGGCCGTCAATGTAAATAAGACTTTAATTTAATTAGTTGGTTAATTTAGTTAATTAAGCCTAGTTAATTAAAGGTTCATTTAAAAATATCCCAACCTAAAAAAGGAATATGCATACGTAACCTCAAATCTCCTGTCATCCCCCCATCACGGAGGTTCCCGTTGCGGATTTTCTCATTGCTGATATTGAACTCCACGCCTCCATAAGGAAGTCCGTTGTTTCTTTGTATTTTCACCCTATGAAATATTCTTCCTGAGGAGTCAGGGGCACCTTCCCACCTGGCCTTGAACCCCGTGTACAAGCTATAACCATTTGAGCTAACTCTCAGTTCAGGACACACCACCTTGCGAAACACATGCCAGTTTTTAATCCTGTAGTCCACTCCCAAGGTTTGGTCTGTATATTCATCTCCTTCACCTAAGGTATAGAGTTTCACTCTACAGGCAGGGTAATCAAACATATACCCCCATAGTTGTCCACTAGACAAAACCCCTTGATATTTCAGTACAGTTATGGGCGGTATTTGGGTTCTATACAAATGTATAAAACTATTTTTTGGAGCATCATATGTTGATGATTTATACTCAGCCATTTTTCTATGATATAGCCTGGGTCCTACTTCTGATGTTAAAGTCATCACGGGCTGTCACGTGTGCTCCCTCTCCGGCCTCTAGGTCACCAGGCTGCTCGTTATGGAGCACACCTGGAGCACACCGTGAGTCATCAGACTCACCTGGACACCATCACCTCCCTGATTACCTTCCCTATACATGTCACTCTTTTTATTTCAAACTTGCCTCACTATGAAGTTACATAATCACACACTAAATATTGTGAGAAGTTCAGGGCAGGATGTCATAAACAGATCAAACACAGGACACAGGAAAAACTCCTGAATCACTTTTTGATAGCAACCGTCTACTATATTCTCTCTTCCATCCCTCCCTTTTGTCTCTATCCCCCCATCTCACTCACTCGTCTTCCTCCCTCAATCCTCCTCTCTCTCGACCAGCTTCAAACATGTACACAGGGAGACAAGTGCTCTTTGGCTCAGGCTCATTTGCAATTTGATTCCTCCTTGCCTTTGTAGTCATTCATCACCCCGTCCAGTGACCTTTGCTCTTCGCCCCTCCCTTGCCACTCTGCTTTCATCCCCCTTTCCTCTCCTGTCTGTGCGTGTTTGTTTGTTCGCTGGCGGGAGAAAACCCATTAACACTATGAACTGTGTCTCTCCTCATTTTGTTGGGATTGCTTTGCAGAGCTCCAATGTCCTTATGGTGATATACTGTATGTCTTATTTCTCAACTGCCATGATATCTGAAATGTACTGTGAGCGAACCGAATTATCCATATTATTCTGTTATAGGATGAATCTACACCGGAATTACACCACGTTCCAGGGATAGTTGGATGATTGTTGAGTGTTTTTCAATACATTGTTTAAGTGTTGTTCGCAAGCCCCAACATACACATAAATAAGTACTCCAACACTGTGTTCCTTGAATCCCTAGGCTTTCTGACTCCTCCACAGCTCGTGAAGACAACTTGAAGAACAACTGTGGCGAAGCTGAAAACTTACCCAGCGGTGACTTCAATTCCTGGTAAACTCATCGACATTGAAGCTTCTAACACACAGTGCATTGCCCACAGTTCCAACTCCACTATTGGTGATTAGGTTGAGACAGGATGAAGGACGAGTTAGTATGTCTGCTGTTTGTACACACGATACAAATGGCAGCACAATATACAGCGAGGGGCCCATCTTTACTTCAACATTCTTGGCTGAGTTCGAGACAAAGGCGAAGACACAGAAACTGTGGGAAAGAGAGTCGCCCGGGAGAAGATACAATTTACAGAACAGAAACGTTTCCTTGTTTCTTCTTCAGAAGCCCATTCCAACAAGATGGATTTTGGTTCAGTAATCATGAGCCGTAATAGCACAAGTCGGGGGGGGCATTTACGTACAGAAGAACAAGGAATGGTGTCTAAAGAAACCAAATGATAAAAAATGCTGCCGCGGGTCTGGGTCCCCCGTTCCTAAATAAATCCTCATGCAGTCGGAGCTCTGATGAGCTGTGACTCCTGGAGGAAAGCAGAGCAAGAGTCTGGGAAAAGGAGAAGGGTGGAGAGGGGGAGGGTAGAAAAATGACTGCAAATGGCCTGGAAAGGAATCAGTTATTCTTCTCGTCCTGGAAGTGCTCAACAATGGGCAAAGAAAACATTAGCCAATGTAGTGATACATCTTTAATGGCACTTTACGGGGCTCTTCTGCTGAAACAATTGAGCTTTTCTCAAGGGGCTGGATTAATATATCACAATGGGAGAGGATAGGATGGGAGGGGAAGGGTGAATAGGGAGACAGAGTGAGAGAACAAGGAGGGGAAGAGACACTTCGATGTGGGACGTTAACTCGATTAATGCGCCGTTTGGGTAACAAGAAAGATTGTTTAGTGGACATCCATAAGTTAGGACACCGAACAGATTGCCTGGTTATAAACTGCCAAGAGGGACAAAAGGAAAAGAGGGGATGATCGGAGGACAAGTAACAGTATAAACAGTATAGTACACTCAACAACAGCCTGGTGCAGGTCTACAATTTTGTTTCTGGTGTCCTTTGACAGCTCTTTGGTATTGGCCATAGTGGAGTTTGGAGTGTGACTGTTTGAGGTTGTGGACAGGTGTCTTTTATACTGATAACAAGTTCAAACAGGTGCTATTAATACAGTTAACGAGTGGAGGACAGAGGAGCCTCTTAAAGAAGAAGTTACAGGTCTGTGAGAGCCAGAAATCTTGCTTGTTTGTAGGTGACCAAATACTTATTTTCCACCATAATTTGCAAATAAATTCATAAAAAATCCTACAATGTGTATTTCTGGATTTTTTCTTCTCATTTTGTCTGTCATAGTTGAAGTGTACCTATGATGAAAATTACAGGCCTCTCTCATCTTTTTAAGTGGGAGAACTTGCACAATTGGTGGCTGACTAAATACTCCCCCCCCACTGTATAATGAATCAAAATGGTCTTTTACTGTTGCATTGATAAGAATGTACCGGGACCTGGTGTCCAAAGGAGATGGTAAGGCACACACGTGTGAAAGCAGAACTTCAAGTGCTAAGGTGGAATTTATTTAGGCATCTGTATTGGAAAAACATTGGTGTGCTCATATTTACACTGGGCAAAAATATAATAGAAATGAATTATGGCTAGCATGGATGAGGCAAAAGGATTAGCGAATAAGTGTAACAACACAGCAGACTTGCACACATACAATAAGTTGAGAAATAACAAATGTATAAATTAACAAAAATTGAAATGTCTTAAGTCAATAAGTATTCAAACCCTTTGTTGCGGCAAGCTTAAATAAGTTCAGAAATGTACTTAACAAATTACGTAATAAGTTGCATGGACTCACTCTGTGTGTAATAATAGTGTTTAACATGATTTCTGAATGACTACTTCATCTCTGTACCCCACACCTACAACTATCTGTAAAGCCCCTCGGTAAAGCAGTGAATTTCAAACACAGGTTCAACCACAAAGACCAAGGAGGTTTTCCAATGTTTTGCAAAGAAGGTAACCTATTGGTAGATGGGTAAATATAATAAAAGCAGATATTGAATATGGATCAAGAACATTATAGTTACTCCACAATACTAGCCTAATTGACAGGGTTAAAACAAAGGAAGCCTTTACATAATACAAATATTCAAAAACACGCATCCTCTTTGCAAGGCACTAAAGTCTGTTTTCAACCAGACACTGGGAGATGATCTTGTGGAAACACAAGGCCAAATCTACACTGGAGTTGCTTACCAAGAAAACAGTGAATGTCCCTAAAGGGCCGAGTTACAATTCTGACTTAAATCGACTTTAATATCTATGGCAAGACCTGAAAATGGTTGTCTAGCAATGAATAGTAACCAATTTGACAGAGCTTGAAGAATTTAGCAAATATTAATGGGAAAATGTTGCACAATCCAGGTGTGGGAAGCTCTTAGAGACTTACCCAGAAAGATTCACAGCCGTAATCACTGTCAAAGGTGCTTCTACAAAGTATTGACTCAGGGGTGTGAATACTTATGTAAATGAGATATGTTTGGTATTTCATGTGCTAACTTAAAAAAAAAACATGCTTTCACTTTGTCATAATGGGGTATTGTGTGTAGATCTATTTAATACATTTTGAATTCAGGCTGTAACACAACAACGTGTGGAACAAGTCAAGGGGTATATGAATGATTTCTATTTGCAGTGTATGCACATTGATGAGAGAGCGCACTCTCTTAGAGAAGAAGGAGAAGCATGTCAGCAAGCTTGTGGTGAGACGTTCAAACAATTCAAACACATGTAATGGGCCCATTAAAGAAAGGAAACGACAAAAAGGTCACAGTCATAGCTTAAATTATGTGGCGACGTTAATAACTGGTGATTGTGGTAATGCAATGAAAAACCAAGAGAAAACATTGTTTCGCGTTTCACATTGTTCACTCCTTTTTGTGAATACAGAATGACAGGCAAACGCAAACTTAGTTGAATTATGTTGTCTCACGAGCGAAAAATTTGCTAAATACTTCCAGAAACGATGAATATGAAAAGATACATAATCATAGGTAGAACAACACTCAGGGGAAATAACACACAACTATAACTCAATTGGCTTTATGCTGTGATGAATGCGGGACGGAGGACGGCACATCATCGCACACATGCTCCTGTTGAGGTAACGAACGGCTGATGCATGCTGGACAAATCCAATCGGACATCCCCTCCTCTTTTCCCTCATATATCTGTTCCTTCAACCATCAGAGCCATCACCTATTGCGTCAGAACATGACACACCACCTGGGAAGGCCTTGGAGAAAGATGGAAGAATCCATTCTGGAGGGTTGTAGGGGGGAGAGAAGGGAAGGGACTGATTGTTGTTGACGCAGCTCTCCCCCTCTGCCTGTGTCCTTGGTATATTCCTTGTTCTGGTCAAGCCCCCACCCCCCACCCCGTGCTTACCAGTATCTTTTACTACTATGCAAATTAATCAGAAGCTCTTCTACAGTTTAAATATGGGTGAGCTAGAGGGCGATAGAGGGATACCGGCGGGGGCTGGGGGACGGGCTGTTCTTCAGTTGGTCTGACTTCCAGGACTGGGGGGATCGATGGCATCGAGTGAGCCCAGAGCAAGAGAGGACATGGGGGAGGAGGACAACGGGCAGGAGGGGGGGAAAGGTCATCATTAACCAATAGGAAAAGGGGGCTGCCAGGGCCTTCGATTTGCCCAGCCGTGGTCAATAGAAGCTCGATGGAGGCTTTTCAAGGGGATGACAGTGAGTGGTGTCCTTCGGCAACGTCAAGGAGGAGAAGCCTGTCACTGGGGCTAAATCCTCCAGTAAAGCTGAAAAGTGTCATGCCTTCTCCCGCTCTTCCCCCCTGGCGCTTGAGGACGCCAGGCTCCCCAGCATTACGCACTCCTGCCACCATCATTACGCACACCTGCCTTCCCCCGTCACGCGCATCAACGATTATTGGACTCACCTGGACTCAATCACCTCTGTCATTACCTCCCCTATATCTGTCTGTTCCCCCACTCTGTTCCTGGCTTCAGCATTGATTGTCATATGTCCTTGTATACCCTTGTGCTGACGCTATTACTGTCTTTTTCCATGTCGGTTCCGATTAAACGTTTGACTCCCCGTACCTGCTTCTCTACTCCACCATTGGTTATTACAAAAATATGTTTTTTTTTCTCTGCCCAGAGAGACTCACAGTTGTAATCCCTGCCAAAGGTGCTTCTACAAAGTATTGACTCAGGGGTGTGAATACTTAAGTAAATTAGATATTTTCAGTATTTCATTTTTTTTAAATTAGCAAAAATGTATAAAAACATGTATTCACTTCGTCATAATGGGGTACTGTGTGTAAATCTACTGAATCAGGTTTGAATTCAGGCTGTAACGCAAAAAAAATGGAATAAGTCAAGGGGTATGAATGCTTTCTGAAGGCACTGTATGCACATTGATACCAGAATGCGCTCTCTAAAGAGAAGCAGGAAAAACATGTAAGCTCCTGGTGAGACGTTCAAACAATTCAAACATGTGTAATGGGCCCATTAAAGAAAGGAAACAACATAGTCAGTCATAGCGTAAATTATGTTGCAATATGATAACAGGTGATTGTAGTATCAAAATGAAAGAAAACGCTGTCTCGCTATTCACATTGTGCACTCATTTATATGAAAATAAAAAGTTACATAATCCCAGGTAAATCAACAGTTATAGGACATAACACACAACTGTAACTCAATTGGCTTTATGCCGTGATGATTGCGGGAGGGAGGACAGCACATCATCGCACGCATGCTTCTGTTGAGGTAACGAACGGCTGATGCATGCTGGACAAACTGACAAATCCAATCAGACATCCCCTCCTCTTTTCCATTCTATTTCTGTTGCTTTAACCATCAAAGCCGTCTCTTACTGCGTCAGAACAAGACACACTAGGGAAGGCCTTGGAGAAAGATGGATGAATCCATCTTGGAGGGTGACGACAAGGGAAGAGACTGATTGTTGTTGAGGCAGCTCCTCCTTCCTGTGGAGATGGAGGGATGGGGATGGGGGACGGGCTGTTCTTCTGACTTCCAGGACTGGGGGGGGATCAATGGCATCTAGTGAGCCCAGAGCAAGTGAGGGCATATGTGGGGGGGGGTGTCATTAACCAACAGGAAAAAGGGGCTGCCAGGGCCTTCGATTTGCCGGCCGTGGTCAATAGCGGCTCGATGGAGTCTTTTCAAGGGGATGACAGTGAGTGGTGTCAGCAGGCAACGTAAGGGAGTCAGGGAAAAGAAGCCTGTCACTGGGGCTAAATCCGCCAGTTAAGCTGAAAAGAGCCATTTTTTTCTCTCCCTGGTTGCTCCATCAAAAAGGCTGATTGAGTAGGAAGGGATGGGATAAGTCTGAATCTGGACATTAGGATGGACTGGCAAATAAAGTGGATAGGAGTGTTTCAGATTGGTCATATTTTTCAGGAAATGTCTTGTTTACATGAGTCTATGGGGGGGCTCTTTTGCGAGGTCATTTTGGTCCCACTAGGATTCAGACACAAATCTCCGTGTCATACCCTCTGGATGAACTACATTTCCTCCCGGCTTTAGTAATCAGTGAACTTGCATTGAAGCTCCTTTTGCCAACAGCCTCTGTAGCTGTAGTCTCAGCATTTTGAGTGGCCCCTCCACTGTGTATTTTGTCTCTTGTCTCTTTTTGGTTTTACTACTGTGAATTGGATAATAATGACTTGTTGGTGACAACAACTGAGCCTTGTTTCCCAGAGCCTTAGTAGCGTTAAGGACATTCGGAGACTTGTCCCAAAATCCCCACTACATTGTCTTGGCTGTGTTCTTAGGGTCATCGTCCTGTTGGAAGGTGAACCTTCACCCCAGTCTGAGGTCCTGAGTGCTCTGGAGAACGTTTTCATCAAGGACCTCTCTGTACTTTGCTCCGTTAATCTTTCCCTCGATCCTGACTAGTTTCCCAGTCCCAGCAGCTGAAAAACACACACACCGCATGATGCTGCCCCTACCATGCTTCACCGTAGGGATAGTGCCAAGTTTCCTCCAGATGTGACGCTTGGCATTTAGGCCAAATAGTTCAATCTTGGTTTCATCAGACCATCTTAGTCTGAGAGCCCTTTAGGTGCCTTTTGGCAAACTCCAAGTGGGCTGTCATTTGCCTTTTGCTGAGGAGTTGCTTCCATCTTGCCACTCTACCATAAAGGCCTGATTTGTGGAGTGCTGCAGAGATGGTTGTGGACAATATGGATACAGATATAACGGATGAATCCTACAGTGCTTTCAGAAAGTATTCACGCCCCTTGACTTTTTACAAATTATGTTGTGTTACAAGATGGGATTAAATTGGATTTAATTGTCATTTTTTGTCAATGTGGAAGAAGAAATTCTAGCGTTTGTAACGAAAAAATATACGTAAATCTAAAACACTAATATATCTTGATTAGATAAGCATTCAACCCCCTTAGTCAATACATGTTAGAATCACATAAGGCAGTGATTACAGCTGTGAGTGTTTCTGGGTACGTCTCCAGAGCTTTAAACACCTGGATTGTACAATATTTGGAAATTATTCTTAAATAAATGCTTCAACCTCTGTCATTTCCAAGTCAATTTAAGTCAAAACTGTAACTAGGCCACTCAAGAACATTTAATGTCGTCTTGGTAAGCAACACTAGTGTTGTTATTTGGCCTTGTGTTTTAGGTTATTGTCCTGATGAAAGGTGGATTTGTCTTCCAGTATCTGTTGGAAAGCAGTCTGAAACAGTTTTTCCCCTAGGATTTTGCCTGTGCTTAGCTCTATTCCATTTCTTTTTACCCCCCCCCCCCAAAAAAAACTCCCTGGTTCATGCCGATGACAAGCATAACATGATGCAGCCACCAACATTCTTGAAAATAATGAAGAGTGGTACTCAGTGAAGAGTTGTGTTGGATTTGCCCCAAACACATTCAGGACATAAAGTTAATTGCTTTGCCATATTTTTTACAGTTTGACTTTAGTGCCTTATTGCAAACAGGATGCATGTTTTGGAATTGCTTTATTCTGTACAGGCTTCCTTCTATTCACTCTGTCATTTCGGTTAGTATTGTGGAGTAACTACAATGTTGCTGATCCATCGTCAGTTTTCTCCTATCCAAGCTAAACTCTAAAACTGTTTTAAAGTCACCATTAGCCTGATGTTGAAATCCCTGAGTGTTTTCATTCCTCTCTGGCAGTTGAGTTTGGAAGGACACCTGTATCTTAGTGGTGACTGGGTTTATTAATACACATCTAAAGTGTAATTAATAACTTCACAATGCTCAAAGGGATATTCAATGTCTGCTTTTTTTGCACCCTTTGCGAGGCATTGCAAAACCCATATACACAACCGTTTGGGGTCACTTAGAAATGTCATTGTTTTTGTCCATTAAAATAACATCAAATTGATCAGAAATACAGTGTAGACATTGTTAATGTTGTAAATGACTATTGTAGATGGAAATGGCAGATTTTTAAGGGAACATAGGCGTACAGAGGCCCATTATTAGCAACCATCACTCCTGTGTTCCAATGGCACGTTGTGTTAGCTAATCTAAGTTTATCATTTTAAAAGGCTAAGAAGCAATACAACAATAAAGAGGCAATACAACTGACCTTCTTTAGACTAGTTGAGTATCTGGAGCTTCAGCATTTGTGGGTTTGATTACAGGCTCAAAATGGCCCGAAACAAAGAACTTTCTTCTGAAACTCATCAGTCTATTCTTGTTCTGAGAAATGAAGGCTATTCCATGCGAGAAATTGCCAAGACACTGAAGATCTTGTACATCGCTGTGTACTACTCCCTTCACAGAACAGCGCAAACTGTCTCTAACCAGAATAGAAAGAGGAGTGGGAGGCCCCGGTGAGCAACTGAGCAAGAGGACAAGTACATTAGAGTGTCTAGTTTGAGTAACAGACACCTCACAAGTCCTCAACTGGCAGCTTCATTAAATAGTACCCGCATAACACCAGTCTCAACATCATCAGTGAAGAGAATACTCCGGGATGCTGGCCCTAGAAGGCCAAAGAAAAAGCCATATTTCAGACTGGCCAATAAAAGTAAAATATTTAGATGGGCAAAAGAACACAGACACTGGACGAAGGAAGATTGGAAAAAAGTGTAATGGACAGACTAATCTAAGTTTGAGGTGTTCAGATCACAAAGAAGTTCATTCTTGAGACGCAGACAAAATGAAAAGATGCTGGAGGAGTGCTTGACGCCATCTGTCAAGCATGTTGGAGGCAAAGTGATGGTCTGTGGGTGCTTTGGTGGTGATAAAGTGGGAGATTTGTTCAGGGTAAAAGGGATCTTGAAGAAGGAAGGCTGTCACTCCGTTTTGCAATGCCATGACATGCCCTGTGGACGGTATTTATTTGGAGCCTATTTCCTCTTACAACAGGACAATGACCCAAAGTACAGCTCCAAACGATGCAATAACTATTTAGGGAAGAAGCAGTCAGCTGGTATTCTGTCTGTAATGGAGTCACCGGATCTCAACCCTATTGAGCTGTTGTGGGAGCAGCTTGACTGTATGGTACGTGAGAAGTGCCCATCAAACCAATCCAATTTGTGGGAGGTGCTTCAGGAAACATGTGGTGAAATCTCTTCAGAATACCTCAACAAATTGACAACTAGAAAGCCAAAGGTCTGCAAGGCTGTAATTGCTGCAAATGGAGGTTTCTTTGACAAAACAAAGTTTGAAGGACACAATTATTTATAACCTTGTGAGCGTCTCGACTATATTTCCTATTCATTTTGCAACTCATTTCATGTTTGTTTTCATGGAAAGGACTCCACATTTTTTAGTGTTAGTGTTTATATTTTTGTTGGTTATTCAAGTATAAATTACCAAAGTTACGATAGATTGCCTTAGATTTTCTGTCAATTACTACAATTTCTGAATATTACTTGTAGCTTTGCAACCCTAGGTACGGACTTCTTGGCGTAATGATTAAGGTGTTGGCTTGACAGTCGCTGGACACAGGTTTCAGTCCCAAGTGGGGTTACTGCGGAATTTGCTACAATGGTGTCAGAAGTGGGATGGCGGAAAGGCCTATGCACCTGAGGGACTTGGGACTCTAAAGGTACGCTTTGTACCTGTAGCCCATACAGTACGTAAAACGGTACTATCTTGTCCCTAAAGTTACACTATTGTCTGATGTACAGTACCTATAACTAATGCTACAATGGGCGTACCTTACAGTTACATCCATAACATTTTGTGGCATATCTATTTTACATGCACTATATTGTCCTTCATTTTAATCTGCATATTGTTTTGTAGGGCTATGTAAAATGTTGATTTAGTACCAAAGCTTTGTATCTTAAAAAAAAATTGTTCATGCTCTTTTCATGATAAAAAACCCAAATAGTAGTATACTTAAATGTGGCTGGTGAAGGTGAGCAAAACTTCGCACTTATTTATTTTATTCTAATGTGCACTTTGGTTCTTGATTTTCCTATTGCAACAACATCCATCCACCAATATGTCCTGAATAGCAAATAAGAAGAGTGATTTAGTTTAAACCAAAAAAACACCAATTTTATCATTCAATGTAGAACTATGCTGAAGGTAATAATTTTGAATGCTGCTTCCAAACTTCTTCCAACCATTCTGTATCATTGCAAATGTCTTGTTTTAGGAGTGGGAGAATGTGTTTTCTTGCTGGGAGCCAGTCCAATTTGAAGATGAGGGTCCAATCCCAAACCCAACCCTCCTCCTCCCCCAACAATCCTACTGATTCTCCCTTGTGATCTGAAATGAAAGGTGTGAAACGGGGTAGAGTCCTGCATTAGGTCGGATACTCGCCAACAAATCAGCTGGTGGAAGGAATTAAAACATTCTTTCAACCCACGGGTTGGCTTGCGGTTCAGAACAATTATATTGCAGTTGGAAAACATTTTAAATCACGATAATATATGTTTATACAAACCCAGGAGCTTGTTGAGTTGAATTGTGTTGTGAATTCCATTAGGCTATGTGAGTGGTGAGGCAGACATACTGTAGCCTGGGCCTAGGCTTCCATCCACACAGTGTGAGTGGAGCAGGTTGCTAAAACATTCTTAATGTGTTCATGTGCTGAGCTTATGTTCCCTTCTGTCAAGTGACAATACGTTGCCAAGTTTATTTTCCCTGACTTGTAGCTCTCGTATAAATGGCTAACGTAACAGGAGAAATACAAATACGTTTTGAGATGGTCGAATACACCATCATGGAAATAGGTGCTGAGCGAATGAAATCCCCGGTTTGGAAGGATTTTGGAGTCATTGTGGACAAGGAGGACATTAAGGACCACACCCTGGTAGATGGATACACAGCCTGCAAAAGTGCAAGCAGGCATTTCTTTGCAAGTTATGTCTGAGTGTTGGAGTGTGGCCACTGGCTATCCGTCAATTTAAAAAAAAGGTACAATTGTGCTGTCTGGTTTGCTTAATGATTTATACTTTTACTTTTGATACTTAAGTACATTTTAGCAATTCCATTTACTTTTGGGTCTTAAGTATTTTTAAAACCAAATACTTTCAGACCTATACTCAAGTAGTATTTCACTGGATTACTTTTACTTTTATTTGAGTAATTTTCTATTGAGGTATCTTTACTTTTACTCTATGAGAATTTAGGACTTTTTCCACCACAGGATGTGGCTGGGGGTTATAGCATTTCTTTCACTTGACCCATCAATTTAGACAAGTGTGTCTGGTTAAACCCATCCATTTAGTCAAGTGTGTCTGGTTAAACCCATCCATTTAGACAAGTGTGTCTGGTTAAACCCATCCATTTAGACAAGTGTGTCTGGTTAAACCCATCCATTTAGACAAGTGTGTCTGGTTAAACCCATCCATTTAGACAAGTGTGTCTCGTTAAACCCATCCATTTAGACACGTGGGTCTGGTTAAACCCATCCATTTAGACAAGTGTGTCTGGTTAAACCCATCCATTTAGACAAGTGTGTCTAAACCCATCCATTTAGACACGTGTGTCTGGTTAAACCCATCCATTTAGACAAGTGTGTCTGGGTAAGCGTCACCTAATATTCTTATCTGGAGACTTTCTGTTTACCTGGAATTTTTCTTTATTGTAGGCTACTATGCTACTACTACTACCATTTTTAGTCTTAATCTTTACTATACTACTCACTGTTTATCACATGACCTCACATGTGAATCCTTAAAGAGATGGGTGGAGCTGGCTTAAGAGGGTGTAAACAATGCTGAATGGGTGTAGACAAAGGAGAGCTCTCCACTAGGTACCAAAACATTCAAAGGCCATTTTCTCAAAAGTGAGTTTACAAGTTTATCAATTTTCAAAGCAGAATTACTTCCCCATTGTTATTCAAATGCAGTGTATGATATACCATGTTGTCTTTATTTTGATCCAGTGTAAAAAACACAATTTCAAATTTTGCTACATAAGACTGATTTGAGCCGGTTAGTCACAAGTGTTTTAAGTAAACAATTTGGTCTGATACCGAAATAGATAGGAAATGATTGCCCACTCCAACCATATTTTATTTTATTTTTGCAAAAAAAAGTAGTGTGTAGTTCCAGAAATGAACCACACCACTACATGGCAAAAAAAAGTAATTAACTACTGAAAACACTACCTACATTTGAATTTAGTTTAAGTACTGAAAATGTAATAGTTGAACTACATATTCTGTCTTTCTTATGTCTCTTCTCTGCAGAAGAAAACATGTTGGTTCAAACAATAAAGAAGCATTTTTTAACTCATTTTCCAATGTCTTCATAAGAATGGCTGAATATCTTTCTCTCTTCACATCCCTCCTCTCCGGCCCATGTCGATGTGTTCTCCATCTGTTTGGCTCTGATGTTAGCCAGCCTGTCATTACCAAACTCCTGGTTGTCTCCATTAACTTCCGACCGTGCCTGGCAGGGTCTTAGTGCTCGTCCCTGCGCCTAATGGACACCCTTGCCTGCCTGCCTCAGAAACCAAGAGAGAACACAGTCATCATCAATTCAGTTGCAGAAGGCACCCCTGATCTGATCCCTCAAAGTGGAGAGTTACCATTACACGATATTTCAGTCAATTAGCTGATAGTCCAGTCTAACCCAAAGCAATACAGTGAAAAAACATAACATTGGGCCTCCCGAGTGGGGCAGTGGTCTAAGGCACCGCATCACTGTGCCAGTAGAGATTCTGGGTTCGAGTCCAGGCTCTGTCGCAGCTGGACGTGACTGGGAGACACATGGGGTGGCGCCGTTAGTGTAGGGTTTGGCCGGCAGGGATGTCATTGTGCAGTAACGACTCCTTTGATACTTTTTCCACAATAAAAATAAACATTTTGCCGCTAGTTTGTTTTTGTGCCTCCCTCTCCCCTCAAACCCCCAGGTGTTGTCTTTGGCATGTGGGGAGGAGAGAGAGAAGCAAAGATCTGGTGCTAAGAACAAAGACTTGCAGTTAGTGTATATCGTTAGCCTATTAAACACAGCTCACTACATGCCTCAAGACATGGAAATCAAATTCAAGCTTTTCCTATTGACTATTTTTCTTCAACCGAAACCAATCTTGTTTCGATGCTCACTCCCTACCTCCATTTTGCCAAGTAGACGCGCCCACAGCTTTGATGCCCTATTTTGACATGTTTACAGTCCTTTCCACATTTCACCACATACCATGAACACACTGTGTACAGTAATCCCAGCTATTTTACAGCTTGCCTGTCCTGTCTATATAGAGTTTGTGTCCCAGTCCTATGGGCCCTGGTCAAAAGTAGTGCACTCTACAACATAGGGAATATAATGCCATTTGGGACATAGTTATGTTGAATGTACAGTGCATTCAGAAAGTACTCAGACACCTTCAGTTTTTCCACATTTTGTTAATTAAGTTACAGCCTTAATCTAAAATGGAGAAAAAATAAACAAATCCTCATCAATCAACACACAATACCCCATAATGAAGAAGAGAAAACAGGTTTTTATTCAGACCCTTTGCTATGAGACTCTAAATTGAGCTCAGGAGCTTCCTGTTTCCACTGATCATCCTTGAGATGTTTCTACAACTTGATTGGAGTCCACCTGTGGTAAATTCAAGAGATTGGACACCTGTCTAAATAAGGTCTCACAGTTGACAGTGCATGTCAGAGCAAAAACCAAGACATGAGGTCGAAGGAATAGAGCTCTGAGATTGTGTCAAGTCACAGATCTAGGGAAGAATACCAACAAATGTGTGCAGCATTGAAGGTTCCCAAGAACATAGTGGCCTCCATCATTCTTAAATGGAAGAAGTTTGGAACCAACAAGACTCCTACAGCTGGCCGCCCGGCCAAACTGAACAAACTGAACAACTGGGAGAGAAGGGCCTTGGTCAGAGAGGTGACCAAGAACCCGATGGTCAGTCTGACAGAGCTCCCGAGTTCCTCTGTGGAGATGGGAGAACCTTCCAGAAGGATGACCATCTCTGCAGCCTTTCTGGTAGAATGGCCACTCCTCCGTAAAAGGCATATGACAGCCCGCTTGGAGTTTGCCGAAAGGCACCCAAAGGACTCTTAGATCATGAGAAACAAAATTCTCTGGTCTGATGAAACCAAGATTGAACTCTTTGGCCTGAATGTCAAGCGTCACTTCTGGAGGAAAACAGGCACCACTCATCACCTGGCCAATACGATCCCTTCGGTGAAGCATGGGGGTGGTAGCATCATGCTGTGGGGATATTTTTCAGTGGCAGGGACTGGAATACTAGTCAGGATCGAGAGAAAGATGAGAGAGTACAGAGAGATCCTTGATGAAAAACTGCTCCAGAGCGCTCAGGACCTCAGACTGGGTCGACAACGACCCTAAGCACACAGCCAAGACAACGCAGGAGTGGCTTCGGGTTAAGTCTGTGAATATCCTTGAGTGGCCCAGCCAGAACTCGGACTTCAACCCAATCGAACATCTCTGGATAGACCTGAAAATAGCTGTGCAGTGATGCTCCCCATCCAACCTGACAGAGCTTAAGAGGATCTGCAGTGAAGAATGGGAGAAACTTCCCAAATACAGGTGTGCCAAGCTTGTAGCGTCATACCCAAGAAGACTAGAAGCTGTAATCGTTGCTAAAGGTGCTTCAACAAAAGGTTCTGAATTCTTATGTATCAATCTGATATTTCAGTTAAATATTTTAATACATTTGCTAAATTTCTAAAAACCTGTTTTTGCTTTGTCATTATGGGGTATTTTGTGTAGACTGATGAGGGGGGAAAAAAGCTATTTAATCCGTGTTTAGAATAAGTCTGTAACGTAACAAAATGTGTAAAAGTGAAGGGGTCTGAATACTTCCCGAATGCACCGTACATAAGGACTCATTTTAATATTATATGCAGATCAGTGCCCTATGTTGTATGCTGTTGTTTGATTTACGTCTGTTGTGTAAACCGAGCAGGTATGATAAAGACGCCAGCTGCAGTGGGGTATGTCTATCAAGCATATGTTTGCCACAAACATGTGCTGCTTGGTGGGCTACAGCTACAGCCGGGGGCAATGAGGAAAATGCAGACTTGTTAATTTCACTGTGCCATGTGTGTGTGTGTGTGTGTGTGTGTGTGTGTGTGTGTGTGTGTAAGTGTGCATACAGAATTTTGGACACACCTACTCATTCAAGGGTTTTTCCTTGTTTCTTACTATCTTCTACATTGTAGAATAATCGTGACGACATCAAAACTATGAAATAACACATATGGAATCATGTAAAACCATACAAGTGTTAAACAAATCCAAATATATTTTATATGTGTGATTCTTCAAAGTAGCCAACCTTTGCCTTAGTGACAGCTTTGCACACTATGTTGTGTTATGTTCATATGTGTGCGCCCACATGTTTCCATGTCAAAGCTTCCCAGGGTATTACACATTCGGCCATAGTATTGAGAACAATTCATCAGTGAAGAAACACATAATAATACTAGAGCTATCCAGCTACAAAGATACAGATGCCTTGGAGGTAGCCAGCCACCACGCTCTGGGCCCGTCCCAAATGGCACCCTATTGCCTACATAGTGCACAACTTTTATAGTGCACTATATAGGGAATAGGGTGTCATTTTGGATGCAAACTCTATCTGCATGGTCCTCTACAGCAGGAGGAACCGCCGTAGTCTTACTCAAGTGCATATTTGCATATAGATCCTAATAATCAGATTGTCCTCAAGCTGAAATTGTGCTGCCTTTGAAAAGTGCTACCCATAAACCTCACCGTTATCCTCCACCGCCACCAGTCCCTAAGGCTTGGTTTAAAGTATACTTTCTACATTCTCCAACTAGACCCATATTGGATTCCTCGCCGAGACTCTGAGTTCGTTTTGCAGGTTTGTCTAGGCCTACCTCTATGCCTTTTTGCAGAGAAGTTGAGTGTAACAGTGTAGACTCACTTGTACCTAAGTGATGCAGATTGCCTTGCAGTTAAAGCTGATTTTGTGATGGACTCATACTCTTCTGTTACTACTCCAGGTTTGCTCCAAACCAGGAAGTACAGTAGTAAGTGTTTGGTGGTGGCTGCAGAGCTAATCCATTGTGACCGTGTGTAAGTAGCAGAGCTGTGGCAGGGTTGAGGTCACAGGGCCGGCAACACATTTGGTCCAGGTGCATTTTGCCTTCATCTCTTACCATAGTCAGAGGTGCTGACACCGGGAGTGGTCATGTGGATTCTCACTTGGGTCTTTTCCACCTCTGCTTTTCCACCTCTCTGTTTTTCCCTCTCTTTTTTTAACCAAAAAGATGCAAGGATGGGACGAGAAGGGTCTTTGAGTCACATTTTGCAAATGACAGTCAAAATTCAAAACCCACTATTGCATTGTACAATAATAATAATGCAACAATTCCCTCTGTATTGTTCAAGAAAAGTGTCAAATTAAATTGTACTGTTTTACTGTATGTGTTTTGTGCAGATATTCGTCTGTTTCTGCGCGAGGGAAATGTTGCCCAAAGCTTAGTTGGGGAAAATACTAATCATTGATGACATCAAAGTGATCACTGTCTTCAAAAATGAACGCAGTCATTTATACTACTGTCAAGTAATGTTTTCACCCGATTCAATTTCATATTGTTTTATAGTGTTTTTTTAGGAAGGTTTAAACCAGTTTACATGTCCATGAGAGAGTGTTGCTGTTATGTAATCAAATTGAAACATTTCATAGATATGGAATATAAAGTATTCACTTTTCAGAACTAACCACAGGAATAATCAGCAAATCTCTTGCATTGTGGAATTGTGCTGATATGGTTTCCATGGGCAACAAGACAGAAGAAAGTTATGTGCTTTGAAGTGTGGGTGGCGATAGTAATGAGCAGTATAGATACTTTCAATCATGTAGTGTATGCGTACACCTGCTCGTCGAACATCTCATTCCAAAATCATGGGCATTAATTGGGACTTGGTCCCCCTTTGCTGCTATTACAGCCTCCACTCTTCTGGGAAGGCTTTCAACTAGATGTTGGAACATTGCTGTGGGGGTTTGCTTCCATTCAGTCACTAGAGCATTAGTGAGGTCAGGCACTGATATTGGGCTATTAGGCCTGGCTCGTAGTCGGCATTCCAATTCTACAAAAGGTGTTTGATGGGGTTGAGACCGGGGCTCTGTGCAGGCCAGTCAAGTTATTCCACTCTGATCTCGACAAACCATTTATGTATGGACCTCTCTTTGCACATGGGGGCATTGTCATGCTGAAACGGGAAAGGGCCTTCCCAACACTACCAAAAAGTTGGATGTGCAGAATCGTCTAGAATGTTATTGTATGCTGTGGAGTTAAGATTTCCCTTCTATGGATCTAAGGGGCATAGCCCGAACCATGAAAAACAGCCCCAGACAATTATTCCTCCTCCACCAAACTTTTCAGTTGGCACTATGTATTGGGGCAGGTAGCGTTTTCTTGGAATACACCAAACACTGATTTTTCCGTTGGACTGCCAGAGCGTGGTTACACTGCTCCAGAGTCCAATGGCGGCAAGCTTTATACCACAACAGCCAACTCTTGGTATTGCGAATGGTGATCTTAGGCTTGTATGCGGCTGCTCGGTCATGGAAACCCATTTGATTAATCTCCCGGGCAAACAATTATTGTGCTGACGTTGCTTCCTGTGGCAGTATGTGGTTTAGCACTTGGCGGTCCCGTTCTGTGAGCTTTTTCTGCTGGCCATGCTTTCCATCTGGCTACTCCTTCCCCGGTCAACAGCCCTGCCCTCTCTATCCTACCCTGCCTTTCTAAGGTCTTCGAAAGTCAAGTTAACAAACAGATCACCGACCATTTCGAATCCCACCGTACCTTCTCCGCTATGCAATCTGGTTTACGAGCTGGTCATGGGTGCACCTCAGCCACGCTCAAGGTCCTAAACGATATCATAACCACAATCGATATAAGACAATACTGTGCAGCTGTATTTATCGACCTGGCCAAGGCTTTGACTCTGTCAATCACCACATTCTTATAAGCAGATTCAACAGCCTTGGTTTCTGAAATGACTGCCTCGCCTGGTTCACCAACTACTTGTCAGACAGAGTTCAGTGTGTCAAATCGGAGGGCCTGTTGTCCGGACATCTGGCAGTCTCTATGGGGGTGCCATAGTGTTCAATTCTCGGGCCGACTCTTTTCTCTGTATATATCAATGATGTCGCTCTTGCTGCTGGTGATTCTCTGATCCACCTCTACGCAGACAACACCATTCTGTATACTTCTGGCTCTTCTTTGGACACTGTGTTAACAAACCGCCAGCCGAGCTTCAATGCTATTACAACTCTCCTTCTGTGACCTCCAACTGCTCTTAAATGCTAGTAAAACTAAATGCATGCTCTTCAACTGATCGCTGCCCACACCTACCCGCTCTTCCAGCATCACTACTCTGGATGGTTCTGACTTAGAATATGTGGACAATTACAAACACCTAGGTGTCTGGTTAGACTGTAAACTCTCCATCCAGACTCACATTACACATCTCCAATCCAAAATTAAATATAGAATTGGTTTCCTATTTCGCAACAAAGCATCCTTCACTCGTGCTGCCAAATATACCCTCATAAAACTGACTGTCCTACCGATCCTTGGTTTCCCCAGTCGGCGATGTCATTTACAAAATAGCCTCCAACACTCTACTCAGAAAATTGGATGCAGTCTATCACAGTGCCATCTGTTTTATCACCAAAGCCCCATATACTACCACCACTGCGACCTGTATGCGCTCGTTGGCTGGCCCTCGCTTCATACTCGTCCCCAAACCCACTGGTTCCAGATCATCTATAAGTCTCTGCTAGGTAAAGCCCCGCCCTATCTCAGCTCACTGGTCACCATAGCAGCACCCACCCGTAGCACGCGCTCGAGGCAGGTATATTTCACTGGTCACCTCCAAAGCCAATTCCTCTTCGGCCACCTTTCTTTCCAGTTCTCTGCTGCCAATGACTGGAACAAATTGCAAAAATCACTGAAGCTGGAGACTCATAGTTCCCTCACTAACTTTAAGCATCAGCGGTCAGAGCAGCTCATTGCACCTGTACATAGCCCATCTGTAAATAGCCCATCCAACTACCTCATCTCCATATTGTTATTATTAATTTTCTTTTTGTTCCTTTGCACCCCAGTATCTCTACTTCCACATTCATCTTCTGCACATCTATCACTCCAGTGTTTAATTGCTAAATTGTATTTACTTTGCCGCTACGGCCTATTTATTGCCTTACCTCCCTAATCTTACCTCATTTTCACACACTATATATAGATTTTTTCTATTGTGGTATTGACTGTATGTTTGTTTTTTCCATGTGTAACTCTGTGTTGTTGTTTGTGTCGCACTGCTTTGCTTTATCTTAGCCAGGTAGCAGTTGTAAATGAGAACTTGTTCTCATCTTGCCTACCTGGTTAAATAAAGGTGAAATAAAAAATTACAATGTGTGGCCTACCACTTCGCGGCTGAGCTGTTGTTGCTTCTAGACATTTCCACTTCACAATAACAGCACTTACAGTTGACCGGGGCAGCTCTAGCAGGGCAGAAATATTACGAACTGACTTGTTGGAAAGGTGGCATTCTATGACGGTGCCACATTGAAAGTCACTGAGGTCTTCAGTAAGACCATTCCACTGCCAATGTTTGTGTATGGAGATTGCATGGCTGTGTACTCGATTTTATACACCTGTCAGCAACCAGTGTGGCTGAAACAGCCGAATCCACTAACTTGAAGGGGTGTCCACATACTTTGTACATATAGTGTATAATGAAGATAAAAATAATACACACACACACAGACACACATTCGTACACACACACACACACACACTATCCCCATCCCTCCCTCACAGACACGCACACACCATCCCGGCCCCTCAGACAGGGTAGTGTGTTAAAACAATTCAAGGTCACTGAGTTTGCCTTCGTCATATAGCCCTGACATTCCTGGTGGTATTTAGAGGAGGATTGTCTTTCCCTCTGCGTGTATTCTCCTCCCCCAACGCTTTTACCAGGGCTGCTTGTGCAGCCCAGGTTTTCCCAGTCGAGCCTATTGGATGTCAGGTTGAGATGGAGAAAGAGCTCAATTAAGAAACCCAAAGTATTGAATCAGGAAGGGAAGCTAAACCTTTACACATAGGGGACAGGAGTGGGCTCTGTGAAGTGTTCTCAGATACACACTCGCAAATTAACACGCGCCGCCCAACAAGTCTGCTCTGCTGGCTGCTAAGCTCGTGCTACCTTTAAAGTACAGCTCATTTTTAGAGTGGAGTACTGGCTTTCATGAACAGTGTGTGGGTGTGTACATGATGCATGTCTATGTACGTTTTAGTGTAGATGTGGGCACTGTGGATGTGCTTCTCTGTGTGTGTGTTTCGCTTGCCTTACACTTACGCGTGCGTTAACAATCTGTCTTGCCGTGAGCGTGAATATCGTTGCGTAAGGGTCAGTGCTCGTAAGCTTGACTGTGTGTGTGTGTGTGACAACTGTCAATGTGTGTCCGGTGACTGACTCGCTCTCCTCCTCCAACCACACAGGCACTGTTGCACTCACTCCACTGGCTACAGTGTCTGAGCACAGGCCTGCATTGCATTGACCAGTGGGCAAAGTGCCCTTCATGCTCTGGACAGATGGAGACAGGAGGCAGTTATGGACCGAGGGGAGGGAGAAAGAGAGAGGGATGGAAAGACATAGATGTGGAAAAAAGGGATGGAAGGACAAATACAATGGAAAAGAGCGTGGTGGTGTTGGAGAGAGAGAGAGAGAGAGACATTTGGACTGAACAGCCAAGCTCGATCGCAAAATACCTGTTTGGGAGTTGAACTGAGGCCATCCGCACACCTACCTGTTTCTAGTGTATGCCAGCTACTTCTGAGCAGATTTGTTTCGAAGAGCTGCTTGTCTCCAGTGGTGCCTCCAACCGTGTGCTGACTGAAAATGTCTGAGAAATGATTACTTTCTGCCCCATCTAATAATCAAAATGGGAGAGAAGAAAAGGCAGGTAATTTGGGTCCCAACTCAAGGGCACAGATGGGCACCCACAGCAATAAATCTGGATCAGAGATGATTCGGACCAATCAAATCCCATTAGGAACAATAGCAAGTTGTGCCCGTTACCAAGATGGCTTATCATTATGGTGGGCATTCATAAACACGGAGTGCTGGGCTGCTAATGAAAAATGGGAACTCTGCAACTCATAAATCTCCACTTTCATCTCATTTAAAGTGCTCTGCAGCCCCCACAGAATTTGGAGACGAGCCTTCTCTATTTCGCAACAGGGGGGCCTTGAGAGAATGATGGCGGTGCTTCAGACTGGTGGGTGGCAGCCGTCCACAATAAACCAACTCCTAATGAGAGCGATTGAAGCTAATCAGGGATGTTGACATTGTTCTTGAAAAGGTACTACAACAATAAAACAAAACGTTTTTTTAACCTTTGATAAATAAATAAATGGTGCATGCATTTCTCATGTGAAAATTGAAACTGCAAAAATTATGCAATGTCTGTTACACCACTTGTGAATTCACACATTGGAATTGGAATTGAATATTTTCTCCTTTCCATTGCTTATGTGCCTGAGCATTATCATCATACATTGAATTCATTATATGCACATTCCACTCATTACATCGATGATAAGATTGATTGATATCAAAACTCTGAAATGGGGATTTCCAAGTCAAATGATCTCCAGGCATAGGAACATCACATAGGAACAGGCTGCAGTCCGGAAAATAATCCAGGCACAGGAGGTTGGTGGCACCTTAATTGGGGAGGACAGCTCATAATAATGGCGCTGGAACCGAGCAAATGGAATGCTCTATTCCAGCCAATATTATGAGATGTCTTGCCCTCAGCAGCCTCCACTGATTCCAGGGATGCTTAAAAACTGAGATTACTACTAAAGGCAGGTTGTGCTGGGTTCAGTGCCTGTTGTCGGTGTTGATCGGACAGCCCTGTGACCAAATTAAAATGTCGCCACGCAATGCATCAAGGCGCTCTGGCGGAGTCCTCAAACACTCATTGTGGAATGGTAATGACCGTGGCGGAGGTGTGCTGTGATGAGTTTTCATTTCACTCCCATCACGTCTGACTTGTAAATGACAAGCCTGGTTATTTACCGGTCACTCTCGGCCCCGGATGCATGGGAATAATTACAGTGAAGTCTGTCCTCATGATAACCACCTACCGCAGTTTAGAGAGAAAGAAGATCGGAGAAGAAGGAGGGGCAGTGGCAAAGCGTGACTATGTAGGACCTAGGCCTTCAGAGGGACCAACAACCTGTACCTTGTATCAAGTCCCATGTTGCTCAGTTAGTAGAGCATGGCGCTTGGTCCCTCTGAAGGCCAATGTCCTTCGGGCTGCTGCTCACACAAAGACAGGACCAGCACAGACACAACATGTGACACACAGCGTAAGATAATCTGACCAGCAAAACTAAAAACACACTCTTTACACAACCTATTATATTATCACCAGTAGTGACAACAACAGTGACACATAAAAGGGGACAGGCTCGTGGTGCTGAAAGGACAGTGACCGCAATAGCTGTGCACTCCATGGTGCTGAAGGGGAGTGCGGGATAAACAACAGTCCCACCATCAAATAATGTTCAAGAATAACTGTTGTCCCTGACGGGAAAGAAATGGCCATAGACCAATGGCGAGCATCAAGAAACACATACATCCGAAAATGCCCCTAATTGCAATCTGCAATTACACCCTTCCGAGAAGGTGTCCTTCATTCCTCACATGATAAGGACAGTGCCCTAAACCAAGGGCCTACAAAAACAAAAACAAAAATCTGAAAAACATGTTTTAGACATATCATCCGTCATCAGACAATAACCAGTCACTGTGTGTGATCACTTAAACTCAATTATTTGCCTTTTTTTCCTTCTTTTTTTTTACCATGCGTCAACGAGTGATGTAGACAACAGCGTTCTGGAATAGACATCAAGTTCCTATGTTTCATATGCGTCCTACCAACAGATGAAAAACACATCACAGATGGATGGTGTAGCTTCACAGGCCTATATGCAGATGCAGTGGTTCACGTAGCCTAGAGTTCCTCTGCTCTCTGAATGGCCATACTGTGCTGCCCCGCCCGTGTCTCAGTCCCCCCCCTCTCTTTACTGACCTTTGCACCCTCCAGTGAGCTCTATCTTACCTCAACCATTCTGCTCCTCCCCTCAGATCATTGTGGCAGTGCCGTGCCCTGTATAACCACAGTTCCTCTCTCTGTACGCTTCACCCACTCAGGATAACAAGCCGCTGAACCCCATGGCCCAGCACTCACCCTTTATTTCTGAATGTCTCAGTCATTGCTGCAATTGCCAAAACTCCTCATAAAAAAAGGGCAGTACTGTATCGAGTTTTACAAGCGTGGCCATTGGAAGAGGACTCTTGCCCTCGAACCAAGAATCGCTCGCTTCCCCAAAGCGAGGGCCAATCAGTCTGCCGCTGCGTCGTGAACCCCCATTGCAGCGCTTTTGTCCAATTCGTAGCCCGAGCGTTAAATGCATTTTGTGACATTTTGCCTCAGTTACAATCAATTACGGTGCCATGTTTACATAGTCACACAAAGTGCCGGGAGGACCTCTCAACCCCCCCCCCCCCAGTCTGACTCACCCAGGCTGAATAAGCTATTAAAGCACTGGGGAGGCAGTGGATGAGCGTGTAGTGTGATGCATTATAGAACCACTGAGGTCGACTGAAGACTGGGCTCACACTCCATTGTCTGCTCCGTCTTGCCTCAAGGTATCTGACGATGGCTTGGACAAGCTGTTCCACATAAGGACATTTTGTTTAGCTCATTAAACCCAAGTGCAGAGTTTGTTCTTCCGTGATGTATTCCTATAATGGATTTTTTTTAACCAAAGTACGCCCTGATTGGTTCATTTTTCAACAGCTTAACTTCAAAGCTTGAAGACATACACTGTAAATTAGATATCCATTCGCCATTGATGGCTTGTTGAAGGCCTACCCTCAAGGCAGAATCTCCCTGTATATTTATCGCCACTAACCAGTTGTGGGTGCTGTTGGGACACACTGCTCGACCGACTATGTGACCAAAGCATCTGACATAATGAGTTTCTTATCTATTTATCCTGTCATTTATTTATGATGAAGACATACAGGCACACAATGCCAAGATTGGAAATCATTAAGGGACTAATTAGTGGTCTTTCTGTTGCCATTTTGAGGCTTGTGCAATGTCAACAGTCTCCACTTTGGGTTTCACAGTGCGCCACATTCCGCACAGCTCTGCTGAAGAAGCAGGGATCCAGCCACTGGAGAGGCACTAGTGACAGGAGCATGTCCGAAGCCAAAAAGCTGGCAGCCGGCAAAGCCACCTGGCAACCCGGTCCCATGTACCTCCCAGGAGCCCTTGGGCCTGGCACACCAAGCTGTCTAGCTCTAAAGCAGAATGTGATCAGAGTTTCTGAGCAGCAGAGAAGGGTTGCCATTGTAATAGCAGGGGTTCTACCTCCTTCCAGCCCACTTAACTCTGAGTTTAACAGTGTCAGCCAGCCCCTATTACGGCAAACCAGTGATGTCACCCGTGTTGCCGGGACGATGACTGAGACCAATCTAGATAAGCAGCTTGCTGTGATTTGATATACAAGCGCCTATGAATCTGCCAATCACTACATTGTGCTCATGTAGGCCGAGAAGTGTATTATTGGACAATACCATGTAGAGAGGATTTGAGGCGGGCGGAGATAGATTTGCCAGATTAAAAGATCGGCTGAGACCTTTCACAACGATGGCTGATGTGCTCACTGAGATTGAGGGGTCGATGAAGGGCATGTTTCATGGTGATAGCGAGAAGCGCTCTCCCCTCATCCTCCACTCCCTATTAGCACCCTTTAGGCGATGCGATCAGCTCCACTTGCTCCTCACTCGATCAGCTATCATAATTGTCTTTCTGGGGAAAAGTGCTGTGGATACGTGGCTCAGCATGAGGGGTCTCATGAGGCCACACCAACCTATTTCAGTTGTCGATGACACTTGAGCTTTACACTGTACTTTGCCCTAACCTGTAATGCCGCTTTGGTATTTGGTATTTTATTAGGATCTCCATTAGCTGTTGTGAAAGCTGCAGTTACTCTTCCTCCGTGTCCACACAAAACATGAAACATGACATAATACAGTATATTAATACACAAAAACAGCTCAAGGACAGAAGTACATCAATTTAAAAATGGCACACAGCCTACATATCAATGCATACACACAACATATCTAAGTCAAGTAAGGGAGAGGCGTTGTGCTGTGAGGTGTTGCATTATCTGTTTTTTGAAACCAGGTTTGCTGTTCAATTGAGCAATATGAGATGGAAGGGAATTCCATGCAATAATGGCTCTATATAATACTGTACGCTTTCTTGAATTTGTTCTGGATTTGGGGATTGTGAAAAGACCCCTGGTGGCGTAAGTGTGTGTGTCGGAGCTGTGTGTAAGTCGATTATGCAAACAACACAATAATGTTTCTTATAAAAAGAAGTGACACAGTCAGTCTCTCCTCAACTCTTAGCCAAGAGAGATTGGCATGCTTGCTATTTTATATTAACCTCTGATTACGATGGAGAGCAAGACGTGCCGCTCTGTTCTGGGCCAGCTGCAGCTTAAATAGGTCTTTCTATGAAGCACTTGACCACACGACAAGACGACAATCAAGATAAAACAAAACTAGAGCCTGCAGAGTTTTTTGGAGTGGGGTGTCAAAAAAGCAGATCAACTCTTTATTATGGACAGACCTCTGCCCATCTGTACAACCGTTGAATCGATATGTTTTGACCGTGAACGTTCCCGATCTAAGGTGATACCTAGTCATTTAGTCTCCTCAACCTGTTCAGCAGCCGAGGAAATCGTTTGTACCAAATACAATGCTCTTAGTTTTAGAGATGTTCAGGACCAGTTTATTACTGGCCACCCATTCCAAAACAGACTGCGAATCTTTGTTAAGGCTTCAAGTGATTTCATTATCTGTGGTGGCTGACACGTACAGCGTGTACAGTTGAAGTCGGAAGTTTAAATAAACCTTAGCCAAGTCAATTTAATCTCGGTTTTTCACAATTCCTGACATTTAATCTGAGTAAACATTCCCTGTTTTAGGTCAGTTAGGATCACCACTTTATTTTAAGAATGTGACATGTCACAATAATAGTAGAGAGATGATTTATTTAATCTTTTATTTATTTTATCACATTCCCAGTAGGTCAGAAGTTAACATACACTCAATTAGTATTTAGTAGCATTGCCTTTAAATTGTTTAACTTAGGTCAAACGTTTCAGGTAGCCTTCCACAAGCTTCCCTAACCTGTTGGGTGAATTTTGGCCTATTCCTCCTGACAGAGCTGGTGTAACTGAGTCAGGTAAGTAGGCCTCCATGCTCGCACACGCTTCTTCTGTTCTGCCCACAAATTTTCTATAGGATTGAGGTCAGGGCTTTGTTATGGCCACTCCAATACCTTGACTTTGTTGTCCTTAAGCCATTTTGCCACAACTTTGGAAGTATGCTTGGGGTCATTGTCCATTTGGAAGACCCATTTGCGACCAAGCTTTAACTTTCTGACTACTGTCTTGAGATGTTGCTTCAATATATCCACATAATTTTCCTCCCTCATGATGCCATCTACTTTGTGAAGTGCACCAGTCCCTCCTGCAGCAAAGCACCTAAACAACATGATGCTGCCACCCCCATGCTTCACGGTTGGGATGTTCTTTGGCTTGCAATCGTCCCCCTTTTTCCTCCAAATACAACGATGGTCATTATGGCCAAACAGTTCTATTTTTGTTTCATCAGATGAGAGGACATTTCTACAAAACGTTTGACCATCGTCCCCATGTGCAGTTGCAGAGCTTGAGAGGATATGCAGAGAAGAATGGGAGAAACTCTCCATATCAGGTGTGCCAAGCTTGTAGGGCCATACCCAAGAAGACTTGAGGCTGTAATCGCTGTCAAAGGTACTTCAACAACATACTAACCCATTTTAGAATTAGACTGTAACAAAACAAAATTGTGAAAAACGTGAAGGGGTCTGAATACTTTCCGAATGTACTGTATCTAGCTTTCTATAGCAGTGATGCCTCAGTAAACCATCAGCATGTTAATGTTCCAATTTCCCTCTCCTAGTCTTGTATGAATTCATGACAATATACTCTTCCTCAGTCTCCATCCAATCAGCAAATATATTAAGGCACCTTATTAAAGCACTTTTTTTGTTGTCATTGGACTAAGGCTGATGGATGCTTCTTGAGGACAACATTGACTCACTGGCATGGGTCAATTTGCCTCAATTATCGAATGCTTGTAAGATCAAGAAACAATTAGTGAATAATGCCAAGTGAAAACTATAGGAAGAATTGAATGAAATAGCGATCCTTTAGGTGTACTTTTTCTATTATAATTTGTTTTATACAGGATGCAGTGTGTGTCTTTTCTAACCACAGCCTTGTGTCTCAGCAGTTAATGCATATATTTTTGTGTTCTCATTTTCCGCCTCAGAAGATTAAAAACATAATCGATATGCTATTTGTCAGCTCGGAGATGTCCAGAAAGCCGAAATGTGTGAAAGGTTTTAAATGCGAACATTATGAATGCACCACAATAAACAATAATTTTGTCTTTGTGTTAAGCTTCTCTATTTGTTTTTTCGAAAGAGCAATCTTCATGTGTTTTGGGTCGAACTTGATGTTGGTAAATAGCTTTCATTTATTGTTTCTACGGAAACTAAAATGATTAAACGTCTGAGAAACCAACATTCCTCAACACTGGACCTTGTGAAGAGAGGGGGATAGAGAGACGGGGGGCAGAATAATAACAAAGCTTCAATTATTGATCAGGACATGTGAGGGCTACTGCTCCTCTGGGCACACTTCATCAATATTTTCCGTCAAATTTAACTCGGCGCTACCTCATCGTGGCTATACATAAGCAGTGTGACTGATGTTCTCTCTGCAGCATGTCCAGACAGTGCCCCCCCCCCTCCATCGCTATACAGTATTGAAGAATTTTCCTCCCCACGATAACCCTGTTCCTTCAGTAATATCACTGCTGCTACTCCGATAATTCAAATAATTTTGCTGCACAACAAGATGAAATGAAAGGATCTGTTACAAGTATTGCTTTGTTGGAATGATGCTTGCATTGAGGAAAAACCCAGCTAACAATTCTAGGGAGAGAGAACGTTTCTGTAATGTTACCTGTGATGTTCCTCTAATGTCTGTGTCCAGTTTTCTATCCACGTTAAGCAAAAACCTTCGGAGAACATTTTTAGCATGTTTTGGTGTTAAAGTTAGGAGAACTTATCTAGAGCGTGCTTACAATGTTCTCAGAATATACAAAATGAATGTTCTTATCTGAGAACATGGTGACCACGCTCTGGGTAAGTTCTATTTGACATTAAGGGAATGGTCTCATGGAAACATTAAGAGAATGTTTGTTGTTAGCTGGGAAGCAACAAAGCAGAAGTTGTAAGGCCCCTATCTATTTGCCAGTGTGCTTTTCAAGCTTGTCTGCACGATTTTACTCATTTGGCTGAACTGCAAATTGAATGCGAATAAGAAAAATAAAGCCCACAGTAATCAGCAAACAACAAAGGCTCACTCTTTTGTTTGAATTCCTGTGATGGTGGGCCTTATTGCCTGCTCTGTGCAGTGTGGGTAGCGAGCGAGGACAGGGGCCATTCCTAGCGGTGGCTATTCCAGCCAGGTCCTGTCGTTCCGCATCCGCTTGGTGAGCATGGCTCTGAAACGTTGGAGCATGGACTGGATTTCCTGTCCTATAGGCATACAGATGCAAGGCTTAACAGCATGCAATGTCTTCAGCTCCATCAAAAGGAGATGGCTGTTTTTGCTCCACAGTGATCCAATGATCTGGTTGTTACATATGCAAGGACACAATACAGACGGTATTACAAAGAGATGCTTGACGAGATCCTCTTTTTTGATAGAAACCATTTCATCTGTGAATGTCTTGCAGATTAAGACGTAGAGTTGATATTTGTGGATTTTTTTTGTCCAAATATGGAACTTCTTAAACACTTGGTTGGTGACAGCCTTCAACCATTAGAGTATGTTAATTGCTTGATGGTAAAGCTTACTCGTTTTATCCCAGATCAAATATCTCCTGTGCCACTGAAATGCTGTTCCCTGACAATCTGCCATGACGACAGAATGTCTCTCTTTGTACTGCAGAATTTCTGTTGTGCATTTCCACAGGACTAAAACCAAACATACTTGGCCTATACTTCTCCCAACCCGTCCTGTGAAGTATCCCACAACCCCTATTGAATCCTCAGCTGACGCTTATCTGTAGCGATAGCCCATTAAATAAGGATGCACTACGTTACCAGGCACGGTAACACACAAGCTTATTGGCAAAATAGATATACTATGCATTGTTGGACTGTCAATGCCAAGATAGGCGTTTCCAATATGTTCTAATTCCAACAGCAACACTCTTACATTGCAGTCAAAAACCATAGAGCAGAACAACAGACAATGCATACTGTATGTTAGCATTGGGTAGGTCAGAAGCATTTTGCTTATATGACCAAATTACAACGCATAAGATTACACGGACATAAAATAAACATCCCAGACTTTGTTTACTGATTCTCCGCCAAGCTACAGTGGGAGCAGGGCACTGAAACCTCCACCGAATTACAATGATGGCTACTTAACCGAAAAGTTACTTAACCGAAAAAATGATGTTGTATGTTTAGCGGAGCAGACACCAGCAAACTGCTGCTGCAGCCAGATTTATTTCCCAGCTGGGGAGGCAGATGCTAATGGCAAAGATTGTTTAGAACTAACCCAAGATAGACCACAGCCTGTTATTTCCAATGGGAGAAAATGAATCAGTGAGCAGAACAAGCAAGGAGGTGGGTAGAGCCAAGCATGAGCTAGCGAGAGCCTATTGGCGGGTTCTAGAGTGATTGCAATATTTATGTTAGGGAACGCCTACTCTGTAAAGTCTAGAACACTTAGTCCACTCTGTTCATAACAGATTCTACTTTTGGAAACAGAAAAATCTATTAAGATCAAATGTTTCATAGATGAGAAAATTAACAGAATGTTGGCCAAAATTCATCTTGCTCCATCTTCTCCCACTGCCAGCCACTGGGCTTCCTCTCACCACCATATTTGGTAGTGAGTGGAAACGCCAACCGGATGCTTCACATTTATACATCTGGTGAAGTATATTGCTCATTGTTCTATCTGTGCTAATAGTGCATCCTCCATCTCCATTTCCCCTGATATCTCGATCTCTCTGATGCTCAGCTCCTCTCTCTTACTTATTCTGTAACACATTTCTCAATCTTTCTACGATCGTCCAAGTCCTGACCTGAATTATTGGGTTGTCCTTCTCCAGTTTGGCCCCAGCCCTGTGAAATAATGTCATGATGATTTGGTAAAGCGCATGACTTGGTAAAGACCAGAGTCAATGAATCACGGCAGCCTAAGGCTCAAACACCACAGGGAACTGTAGTAACCTGGAAACCGTGTACTCGCACGCTGCCAGAGCAGCCCAGGGCTGAAACCCACAGGGAACTGCGGTAAACCTGATGAATGCGCACTCTGCACACTGCTGCCCATCAAGGAAGCCATAAGAACACTATGGAGAAGCTACATCCAAGTGATGAAACCTCACAAAGGCATGTGGGGGACCCCAGCTCGCTGCAACACAGACATTACCAATCTTCATGCCCCCGAACAATGTCTATGAAGCTGCCACACCCCTAGTGGCGTGAGCGCACACACTGATATGCAACCCTTGTCCTTTTCTGTCATATGCCAGGGAGATAGCCTCCACAATCCAATGACAAAAACTCTGCTTAGAACACGCCATACCCTGAGCTGGATTAGTGAAACAGACAAAAAGCTGCTCACAAATGTAGCTATCCCTCATCCTATTCCCATACGTGTAAAAAAGCACACACCGGACACAGGCCATGCAACCTCCGTTGTTCACTGGAAGCAAACTAAGGAGGTGAGACAGGGGACAGCTCGAAAGCCAGGGACCTGTAAGACATAGGTATAATCTGAGGAGCAAAACCTGCAGGTGCGAACACCAAACAGGAAGGGTGTATTACTGTACTGGTGCGTGGAAATCCCTAACCTGCTTGGGTCACGCCAAGGTCATGAGCAGGGCATCAGGGTTATCTGGGCCAACAGGGAGCCATCAGAATCAACAGCAGACGCTCCCGATGGATCAGTTCCACCGGAGGAATACATATAGCAGAGTTGAGGCTACTGATACGCCAAAGCATCCATTCCCAAAGGAAGAGCACCCAGATCCTTCATTGAGAAGAACAGACAACAATGCGTGATTTCTTGCAATGCGTAAAGATCCACGTCGGCCCTGCCGAACCGGTCCCATATCTGGGCAACCACCAAAGGGTGTAGTCTCCACTCTGTATCGATAGGACCTCCCCTGGAAAGTAGATCAGCACCCAAGTTAAAGGATCCCGGAAGATACTTTGCCTTGAGCGACTGGAAATTTGCACAGCTCCATACGAGCAGATAACGGGACAGATTTAGGAGAGAGAGAGACCACATCAGCACTAGCAAAACAGTCAGTAGCTGTAGGTAATTGACTTGCATCACCCTGCATTGTTGACCAAATCCCTCTTTCCGAGTAGCCCCCACACAGCGCTCCCCATCCCAGTAAGGACGCCTCTGCCGTGATCACCCTGCAAACACTATCCGGCCCATGAAAACCCCCTTCAACAGACTTTTTGGGTCGTTTCACGGAGTCAACACCCTTCGGCACAACGGAGATAGATTGAGCCACTGATGACAGTGGCGAGATGCATCCAGACGCATAGCAATCCCCCAGCACTGAAACAGACGCATCAACAGAAGTCCAAAAGCCACCACAGGTATCATGGAGGCCATTAGACCCAGTCACCGCAAGGCACAAGCGAAAAGGCACCGAGTGCCCCAGCTGAAACTGCCAGACAGAGGCGAAATGCGACCCTCCAATGTAGGGGACAACCAAGAAAGTGAATGCGCTGGGCCGGAGTCAAATAACTTTTCTTGTGATTCACTATGAACCCCAGAGCCTGAATATGGAAAACCAGCGTGGCCGTGTGGAGTTCCTTTGACTCCACTACGACCACCCGATCATCCAATACTTTGATCCCCTGGCACCGCATCTTTAGCTCATTAGTAAAATCTTCAGACAGGGGTAGGCGACGCTTCACAGCTGCAGGGACAGGAGGTAAATACCTTCCCCCAAACCTGGATGAACTCCACTGCAGAGAAGCTGCCCAATCCATCCCCCAGGTGATCTGTTGCACTACGACACAACTCCATCAAAGGCTCATTAACCAACAATTGTTCACGCTCCCCCACCGTATCGAAAGTTGGGGCTTTAGGCTGCCCCACCTGATGTCATCCGATTCACACTGAAAACCCTCCGGAAAGGCCCTTCAGCCCAGTATGTTTTAGCTTTCCTCGTCAGGCTGGCCCCGGTTCGCCCTTTCCTCGTGTTGGTTATACCGTTACACTGGTTGTGACGACCTCCTCGTTCCTCCAACACAGAGCTCGATGGGTGCTGCTACTGTCAAGTCGACATTAATCAGAGCGAGAGTGAGTGTTCTGAAATTCATGCCACAGCTGTCACACACAGTTTCTTTTTCTTCCACTTTCCAGTAAAACATTCCACTTACTGTAATGCATAATTATGGTCACATTTGGACAGATGAATCATTTCCACTTTACTACTTTATGTCTCAAGTTACAGCAGTCTTTTCAATGGAGGCCTTCGGGGGCAGCTTTTTTTGGCTGTTCTGAGTCAGAAGGTGGATGTACTAGGTGGAAAGGGGATCGAGGTGGAGAGGGGTCTCCCCCCCCCCCCACCCCACAGCCCGGATTGGACCGCCAGTCCATTATCTCTCGCAACGTGTATCCTCAACCCACCCAGTCTCCCTCACTGCTAGCCTGACATGCAGCATATGAGCTCAGGGGGCTTTAAGTGCATGTCTAGTCCAGGGAGAAGCCTTGCTCCCAGCATACATCTTATCTACGCTTTAATTACTCCCCGTAATCATAGAGAACGCCTTGGTGCGCGTCGACACAGAGAATCACGTCGCGCAGCGGCGCCGACAAGCCTCTCAGAATGACAGTGCATTCACAGCAGCGAGCTGCAATTGCACATAAGTTTCATGGGAACAATGTTTCCCTGTGTTACATTGCACTTCCCCTGTAAATACACCATGACTAATGTGTGTGTAATGTAAAACCCTTAGTCTGTGGCTCTGTGCACTAGGCTTATCCCTCAACCTGGTGCTGGTGCTGCTGCCGAATGCAGCCGTGGCTCTCACTCTCTCTTTCTGGGCCACGGAGGCAGGCAGGCAACATGAGGCCCCAGGCCCCCCGCGACAATCCAGCCTCTTGTTCTGGCCCGATTGTCTGCGATTCTCCCCAGATATTTAGCTATTCAGCCCTGCTCTTTATGACTCTGCTGGGCCCAGTGTCGCAGCTCCTTCCAGAGAGTGCCACAGGAGAGGAGACACAGACGGAGAGGGCTTATCTGTCCCAAACACCCGAGCGATCATCATCTCCCAGAAGTACGCTATGAATATCTCTCTCTCCTGTATATGTGTTTATTAAGCACTGGTAATGCTGTTTGGCTGTACTCATGGAATAGAGTGCAGGGAGAGGGGATCAGGCTTTGTGTACGGTTAATTTGGGCATGAATATTTCTCCCTAGTTTCTAGAGAGATGGTATTAGTGATATTGATGTTGTGAAGAGGGTACAAAATAAGATTGCCTTCGATGAAAAGAAGAACACATCTCTCTAAGTGCTTTCTGATAGCAGTCAAACAGAGCAGGCTCAGAGTATGAGGGCAGTTCATGATGAATGGTGGGTAATGAAGAATTTATATTTGCTCATTATAACACGAGTGCCTCCCATAAATAATAGTTTTCATTCAGAGATCAAATGATTACTCTGAAATCAAAATACAATGATTTCTTTGAAATTACTCTCTTTACTCAGTCAATATAGCACTCATCAATCCAGTGATGGATCATGATAAATGCTTACATACAGCAAAGCAAATAAAAATACTACATTTAGAAAATTTGATTAACTGATAGGTAAAGAAACATGAAACACAACACAATGATGCCTAATATGGATTGCATCGTTTCAAAATTGGTAACTATCACTGGAAAACCATATACATATATCCACTCACAGTTATCATATATAAAGATGCCTTTGCACCCCGTGTAACAACAGTGCATACCCATTTAAATATTCATGTTTCATTTGGGAACAAATCGGTGAGCACATTTTGCATGCCCCAACATCTGTCACGGGGCTTCGAAATCATGGGCGGAAACAAACAGATTTGAGGACATGTTTCACGTGATAAATAATGCACAATTACCGGTCTAGCATTCAGCCGTCCGCCGCTGCCTTGGGTACGGAAAGTCTGTAGTTATAGTCTTCTGCCTGATTTCACACGGGTGGGCGGTATTTCTCATGCGAACGCACCTACCGCCATCTGTGTGCTCGTTACTGCGCTGACACCTTTCACAACACTGTGCTATATACTCTCTACAGGAAACCGTGGTCAGTGGATCCTCTCCTGTGCTGTGTCGAGAAGAGCTTTCAAAACAGAGAGCCCACGACAGAGCTGTCACCCGAAGCCTATACTAGTGTGGGATAATAATGACGACAGAACCCCATGAGTTTGTATTTTACATTTCGTGGTTGCACATTGAGATTCATGGTTGCAAATACGATTCGCAAATGTGTAATTACATTTTGCAAGCTTGTATCATGATATGTGAAAAACGTTACAATGGTTGCAAACTTTTAACTTTTAAAATGTTTAAACATTCGATGAGATTTGCAAGTATAATTTATTTCCTGAATTATTACAAGTCCATTAGCAACTATGAATAATCTGCTGTGAATCAAAAATACACTCACAGATATCACTGTTGTCACATCACCATGCGATTCGTAAGCCTATTGCTGCAATTGTTGGCTGGATTGTTCCGTCAATCACATCTCAGGAAGTAGCTTAAAAGAGGAGAAGAGGAGGTTTTTCGTGGTTAAGGAAAGATGGCGGAAGCTAAGCACTGTTCGAGTCAGATGGAGCGTCGAGTAAAGTTAAAGGAAACGAGTGGAAAACTGCCTCATTGAAGAATGCCATCTCCCAATCAGGCCTCTGAATGCAGTGACAAGGACCTGGATGGTAATACACATCTACTTCAAGCTGCCTGACTGAATACTGGGGCCTTCAGTGGTACATTACTTGACATTACAGCAAGAGTCTCCTTATCTCTGTCTCGTAGCCATTGATCATGTCAACATTCATTTCATTTAACCACTCAAATTCATGCAAACTGTCACGGATGCAAGAACTGACTAATATTAACTTGTCTATTTGTCCTATTCTTCAGTCTTTCCTTGGATACATATTTCAGTTGGCACACCTGTGTGATATCTTATATATACATTAACACTCATTTATTCACCCTGGATATGAGACTTGCATTGATTTTAGACCTTTTTGAATCATGGAGAAAGTGTTGCCTTGATGGAGAAAGTCTGCATGTTGTTTGACGCATAAATGACCATAGTAGTTAGTAAAAAAAACGGAAAAAAAAAAAAAACGGTTTTTTTTGTAACATAACCTTTAAGAAATGAATATGAGCAGTTTATGCAAAACCTTATTGAATTTGGTGGTCAACCCGCAAATTTGGCCATTGAAAAAGCCTTGATAGTTGCATCCTTCCTTAGGGAACTATCTGCTGATCACCGACAACAGGGTGGAAGGTTTTTGTCATGTGCTGCTCTAGAGTTCCATGGCCCAGCAGACTCACCTGGGGATAGGGGGACAGACACATGTTAGTTGGTCTAGGATACTTTTAGAGAGAGGAGATAGCATAAGCTTTGGAGTGAGTACAGTATTTTTTAAAACATTTTTCAAATTCTATTTAACCTTTATTGAAAATCATTTCTTTTTCAACAGGACAAGGCCCCAACACACCTCCAGGCTGTGTAAGGGGCTATTTGACCAGGAAGGAGAATGATGGAGTGCTGCATCAGATAACCTGGCCTCCGCAATCGCCCGACCTCAAGCCAATTGAGATGGTTTGGGATGAGTTGGATGCAGAGTGAAGGAAAAGCAAGTGCTCAGCGTATGTGGGAACTCCTTCAAGCCTGTTAGAAAAGCATTCCAGGTGAAGCTGGTTGAAAGAATGCCAAGAGCGTGCAAAGCTGTTATCAAGGCAAAGGGTGGCTACTTTGAAGAATCTCAAAAATAAAAATATATGTATTTGTTTAACACTTTTTTGTTGCAACGTGATTCCATGTGTTATTTCATATGTTTGATGTCTTCACTATTATTCTACGATGTAGAAAATAATAAAAATAAAGAAAAACCTTGGAATGAGTAGGTGTGGCCAAACTTTTGACTGGTACTGTATATGGTTCATTATAAAAGATATACTGTAGGTGTTGCCTCATGGTGAATGTAGGGGTGAAGTATCGATCGTTTTCAAAAAGCATCCTCAATACAATTAAAACCTTGTTCCCCCCATTACTGCTGCCATGGAAACAAACTCAAATCACAGGCTTCCGAATGTCGTCATCACAGCACTATAAATGTTAATTGCGGAAAAGCATGAAAAACCCACAGTTCCAGTTGGTGAGAACATGCTGCATAAATCTCTCTCGCCTTTGTCTCTAAGATGGTGGAAGCAGTGACCAGGGTGATTTACTCTGACGCTTCCTGCCTGTGTCATTATTCTCACAATGGGCCCCAAACAATCTCACCTCATCCCGCCGGCGGCCATAACTTTGACACCAACATTTTAAAAAATCAATTGGGCGGATTACGTCTCGGACTACAGCTCCGGGACTTTAAATCACACCAGTGCCCTTTGTTTAATCGCTTGCATATGTTAACACTTTCTGTTATTGCCTGATTCAGCCCTCCTAAATTCTGGTGACGCCTCGCCGGCAAACCTTCGCCCAGATCCCTGTATTGGTGAGCAAGAAAAACCTTGCTCCCATTCTGTATTGAATAAACCGGCCAACCTCAAAGTAATTATCCCGTGTGCCTCCGATCTTTTTATAACTAAGCAAGTTTGTTAATAAAATTGGTAATGCCCTTTGTCACTGTCCCCGCAGGCTAGATGAGACTGACAGAGTAGCGGGATTTTTTATTTAGTGGAGATATCGTTTGCTTGTTTTATTGAAGCCCTGTTGGTTGATGGATGGAATGGGATGTGCGGCCAGACAGTAAGCGATAGTTTTGGATATGGCCCAGGATTGTTGATATCTCATTATTTAGTCTGTCACTTGGCATAACCCCGGGAGCGTGAAAGCAGAATGCATCCGACACGTGTTGTATTTTTACAACAACTGTAACATAGCTACACTTTCACTGTACCCAAAATGCACCCTATTGCCTAACCTTGGCCTTGCTAAAAGTAGTGCACAACATAGGGAATAGGGTCCTGTTTGGGACACAGCCTATTTCTGTGAACTCAGATGTCAGACAGTTACCATTTGGTTCATTGCTGACTATAGGTACTTTACACCGTCGTTTGTCTCCATTTGGAAGTAGCTCCAAATGCCTGCTGACACTCCATACATAGCATAATAAGCTAGAGAAGCTTTGTTTTGGGGTGGAAGCTGAGGGAGGGAACTCCATGTGCTAAGGCTACAGTACCAGTGAGTTGCATTTCAAAGCACCAGAAATGTACTTCTTCAGAAAAGTTCTGAGATATCTTTCTGTGGGGACAAACAGAATAACTAACAATTAAAAATCTTGCGTGAAATATGTCTTTGTACCTGGGAAGTTGCCCGCCGTCTCCTCAAATATGTCTTGGCAGCAGTCTATTGCTTTGATCCCAGTGGCAGAGACTCTTCCTCACAATCTCAAGGTTTGAAGGATATGTCATTGCTGAGTGCGTAGTAAAGTCAAAGTGGATTACCGTTACTAATGACGAGGCCCGTCTTTAAGCTTATACACCTGCAATCCAATAGAGAAAACTATGTGGATCAGCCTCTCTCTCTCTTTCGCGACCGGCCTCAGGAAATTTGAATTCCCTGAATTGGATCCTTTGTTTGAACTCCTCAAGGCAATTCCATTAATCCTGGGGGCTGCTCCAAGTCTCCGGAGAAAAAGGAACAAGAAGTGGGTTCTTAGTCAGACTCAGGAGGCATGCATATACCATCCAGAATTTCCAAATATATTACTTACTCGCTAATGTTCAGTCCCTGGACAATAAAGCAAACGAGCTCAGGCCAAGGATCTCCTGCCAGAGAGACATCAGGGACTGTAACCTACTCTGTTTTTCGGAATCAAGACTCCCTCCGGATATACTGTCCCCATCCATTCAGCCAGCGGAGTTTTCTGTACATCACGCAGACAGGCAGAAAGAACTGTCCGGGAAAAAGAAAGGTGGAGGTGTTTGTTTCATGATTAACCAATCATGATGTGATTGGGGTAACATACAGGAACTCAAGTCCTTTTCATCCCCCAATTTGGAATACCTCACCATCAAAAGCTGACCCCATTACCTGCTGAGATAATTGTCTTCGGTCATCGGCATGGCCGTGTATATATTCCGTGTATAGTTAAGGATTATATCCCCTCCACCTTACCCGATACCCTAGACCCACTACAATTTGCATACTGCTCCAACAGATCCACACATGACACAATCGCCATCACACAGCACACTGCCCTATCCCATATGGACAAGAGGAATGTAAGAATGCTGTTCATCGACTACACCTCTGCCTTCAACACCATAGTGCCCTCCAAGCTCATCACTAAGCTCGGGCCCTGGGTCTGAACCCTGCCCTTTGCAACTTGGTCCTGGGGTTCCTGAAAGGTCAACCCCAGGTGGGGAAAGTAGGCAACAACACCTACGCCACGCTGATCCTCAACATGCACGTCTCTAACTCAATCACCATGTTTGCTGACGAGACAACAGTGGTAGTCTTGATTACCAACAATGTCAAGACAGCCTACAGGGAGGAGGTGAGGGCCCTGGCGGAGTGGTGCCAGAAAAATAACTCCCTCAACGTCAACAAAATGAAGGAGCGGATCATGGACTTCAGGAGACAGCAGAGAGAGAACGCCCCAATCCACCTCGACAGGCCGCAGTAGAGAGGGTGAAAAGTTTCAAGTTCCTCAGCGTGCACATCACTGACATCCTGAAATGGTCCATCCACACAAACAGTGTGGTGTAGAAGGTGGCTGAAGAACAGCTGAAAAAATTTGGCTTGGCCCAAGACACTCATAAACTTCTACAAATGCATTGAGAGCATCCTGTCGGGCTGTATCACCGCCTGGTACGGAAATTGCACTGTCCACAGCCGCAGGGGTCTAAAGAGGGTGGTGATATCAGCCCAACGTATCACCGGGGGCACACTGCCTGCACTCCAGGACATCTACAACACCCAGTGTCTCCGGAAGGCCGAGAAGATCATCAAGGACACAAGCCATGCCTTGTTCACCCTGCTACCATCTAGAAGGCAGAGACAGTACAGGTGCACCAAAGGTGGGACCGAGAGACTGAAAAACAGCTTCTATCTCCAGGCCATCAGACTGTTAAATAGTCCCCAATAGCCGGCCTCCGCCCCGTGGTCAAAGTATGTATTTGGTACAACAGGCATCCAACACATTGCTTCCACCTTCCCAGTATTTACAGTGCACGTATAGGAGAGAAGAATACATACCATCCCCCAACAAGTATCTGCACCATAGCCATTTAGTCTGTTCAAAAGAGTATATTTTCACACAGCAGTAGTAAGCAGCACAGCTCTGTCCTGAAAGACCCAGTATGATGTCTGATTAATCACCTGGGCAGCTCCTCTTCTGTGGCAGGTTGTGTTTTTCTCTTTCATGCCAGGAAGAGTTAGAGAAAAAGAGACTGTAGCTCTAAACCTACTAAGTGCAAATCGCTGACGATGCCTTTTTTTTTAAGCTAGTGTAGCGAGGGAGCGACCTCCTTTCCATTAGACAAGACAGGCCAAGGGAACAGACAGTGAACTAAGAGTTCACTACTGCCTTCTAATTAGAGGGCCCAGCTTACTGATACACACATTCTCACACACACACACACACACACACACACACACACACACACACACACACACACACACACACACACACACACACACACTCTCACACAACTGAGGCTCTCCACTTGGCCTCTGTATCACCCGTCACTCAAAGCTGCACATTAGTTTAGAGGGATGTATTGATTTACTGAAGCTTTCAAATATCCTGAAAAGGAAATGGTGATGTTTAACCCTTCTGCATGCTTTTTTCTGTCTTGGAATCAGTTGAGACTGAATTGGAGCATGGGATGAGTGTTTGAGTAGAGTTCACGTTTGATTCAGCTTGATCTGCAGATGGCTTTCCATGTTGCCAGTGTCTTAAAAACAGCACAGAAATATTATGAGCCGTTGTCGTTGATATGAGTCCTTCAGAAAAACCTAGATAATATCTAACATTCAGTACATTCCGAAAGTATTCACACTCCTTGACTGACTTTAAAAGGGATTACATTTATATGTTTTGTCACTGGCCTTACGAGTATCTCGTAATGCCCTTTGGCCTTTCTAATGCTCCTTCAGTCTTCCAGGCCTTCATCAACTAAGTATTTCGGTACTTGCTGGGACGGGGCTTAGTGGTCTATATAGGTGTTATTTTGGCCTATTTTTTCTATATTTTTTTATTTTGGCCTGTTTTTTCAGCAATCTGTATCCTTTTTGGGCTGTGTCATCTCCATGGAGGGAGTGGAGATGGAGGAGCAACGCGTAAGTTCATGACCCATCCCCAATTCCGTGAAAGCAGTCCAGCGATTCCTGGGGTTCGCCAACTATTTCCAGAGGTTCATGCGGGGCTTCAGCATGGTGGTCACGCCTCTTACCTCCCTGCTGAGAGGAGGTCCCCAGCAGCTTTGTTGGACGGTGGAGGTGGAGAGGTCGTTTGAGATGCTAAAGGCACGCTTTACCACTGCTCCTGTGCAAATTAATTACTTAAAAATCATACAATGTGATTTTCTGGATTTTTGTTTTAGATTCCGTCTCTCACAGTTGAAGTGTACCTATGATAAAAATGACAGGCCTCTCCATGCTTTGTAAGTAGGAAACACTGGCGATTTTGCTGGTTATCAAATACTTGTTCTCCCCACTGTATATCCTGATAAGAGGAAGTTAGTCGATATGTAGTTAAATATTCCTAATTAAATATTAATTCAATGACAGATTTTTTTTTTCTAATAGGTTTGAGTAACAATATTTGACGAGAAGGGACCTCAGAGTCAATAAAAACAGTCCATTTGGATTTGATTGACAAGTTTGTTGTTGGTTTGGAAATGGGTAGGCAGAAATCCTGTGCATATGTGACATTTAGATAAACTACAATTTGTACACATGATAATGTCACATAATTGGAAAACAGCCATAATTTCCAGATTTTCTTGATTTTCTTGTTTATAAGTTCAACTGCTCCATTGTTCCTTCCTTCCTTCCATCCATCCATCCATCCTGATCTCTCTCCCTCCACCCCTCCCTCCCCATCTCTCCTCCCCCTCCCTCCCCCTCTCTCTCCTCCCTCCCTCTATCTCCCTCTCCTCTCTCTCCTTTGCAATTTCCATCTGTTCAAATGAAATATCTTTGGCAACAGGAGAATGCCCCTTAGCAATGAGGGACAATATATCTTCAAAATCTCAGCTGTCCAACACTCTTCATGTAATATTTATACAGCGAACGTGGCAGTGGCCATGTCGGAAACGGTTAAGTGGAGCAGGTTGAGGATCCTTGCAAAGCCACCAACCTGCCGACAGATGAGGGCAACTCAATTGGCATCCTATTTCCTAAATAGTGCACTACTTTATGATGCCATTTCAGGCTTGGACGAGGTGTACGGCCAGCCAATCCAGTCTCTCTCATTTACATGTTGGCCAGCAATCACGGCTGACCTGGTCACATCTGGCACATTTGTTCAATTAATGAATCATGCGTGAGGAGGGATGCCAGGCTAGCGAGGGCTTTGATTACATTTGCCATATTGTTGTTGAGGTGAGCTGCGGTGAGGATATAAAGGGTCCAGGTGGACCCCTGTATGTGGCTCTCCCTCTGGTTGGGTAATTATTCAAGCATTTGGCCAATAGCTGTGGCTATATCTTAAGAGCTGTCAACTACTCAACCAATAACTGATGAGGAGAATGAATGTTTAATATTGCAGTGTTTGGTAGTCATTTGGATAAGATTTGGAAATGAGGTGTAGCTCTCTCAATGTTCATTTTGTTTATTTAGCCAAGATAGTCGACAGTAACGATTGCCACTTTTTTCCAGGGAGTACTCTGATGTATGTGCACCAGGGTTGGGGTCAATTCCGACCAACTTATGAAATAAATAGCTTCAACCTTTCAGTTTATTGATAGCTCATAAAAATAGATGCCCCTTTTCAAATTATTGAACTGGAAATTCAGTTTACCTCTTGAATGGACTGCTTTCAATTCAAATTGACGCCAGCCCTGCTGTGCACGGGTGTACAAGTCTGTGTGTGTGTTGGGTATTCAATGTCACAGGAGTCGTATGCAGCGGAACTACCACTCAAAATGGAATCTCAGTCAATGCTGAATAGAGTATCACTCCCTGTACTTAAAAGTTTTGAGGCCAAACCATGCTGCATAGTGAGGTTAGCTGGGTAGGGCAAGGCTAGGCTAGAAAGGGCAGGGTTGTCCGTGCAGCGTTCCCCTCTCTTGTGGAGATCCACATCATGTGGAGACCCCCGCCCCGACCGCCCCTTTGTCTGTCTCTGCTCACAAAGCTTCTCAATTATTTCCTGTCTACTGCTTGCGACCAAGACCTTCCAACACCCCTCCCCTCCTCCTCCAGCCCTGTTTTTCAGCCCATTCAGACAATCAAGGGCCTCTCCTCTTTGGGGAGCGGCTGTCACAGACTTGTCCCACTGACAGACATGTCAATCTGGTCTGGCAGACTCAGCGGGTAGGTGGCCACACGGCACCATGGAACAGGGGACTAAGAGGGAAGGGGAGTGTCAAACGGAGGATTCAAAATTCCATTGGATTTTTGAGGCCACTTCAAGCATGATTTCAGCATAAGTTCATACAGATGTAAAATCTTAATTTGAGCCTTATGGCGGCCTGGCCAATAGAGCGTTAGAGGCGACGCACCATTTTTGATTGTCAGAAATTCATTCAGTGGAGGCTCTTCAGAGGAGGAAAGGCAGGATCATCCTCCTCAGTGAATTTTATAAAAAGAAAAAGTGAAACATTAAAAAAAGTTATCCTTTTTAGATAAAACTATACTAAATATATTCACGTCACCAAATAATGTATTAAAAACAAGGTTTGCAATGAAGGTCTACAGTAGCAAACAACACTCTGTAGGATAGTGCTATGGTGTAGCCGGAGGACAGCTAGTTGCCATCCTCTTTTGCATACATTGACTTCAATACAAAAACTAGGAGGCTCATGGTTCTCAGTAATTATGACAACTTCAGTAGCACGTCCACCAACCTATCAGAGCTCTTGTAGCATTAACTGACATGTTGTCCACCCAATCAAAAGGATCAAAGAATGAGTCTGATACTGAAGCATAAGGTACAGCTAGCTAGCACAGCAGTGCATACAATGTGGTGAGTAGTTGATTCAAAGAGAGAAAAAGACAAAAGTTGAACAGTGTATAATAAATTAATTAATTAATTAATTAATTAATACAAAAATAAAGGAGTTGTCACGATCGTCATGGGAAGAGGTGGACCAAAGCGCAGCGTTGTACGTTTTCATTCTATTTATTTATTAACTGAAAACCGACAACAACAAAACAAAATACGAACGTGACGTTCTGCAGGGCAAAATAACAACCAGTGCAAAAATAAGAACCCACAAATGAAGGAGGGAAAAAGGACTGCCTAAATATGATTCCCAATCAGAGACAACGATAGACAGCTGCCTCTGATTGGGAACCACACTCATAGAAATAAAGAAACTAGAATGCCCACCCTAGTCACACCCTGGCCTAACCAAAATAGAGAATAAAAACATCCCTATGGCCAGGGCATGACAAGAGAAGCAAGAGAGAGAGAGAAAGAGAGATCGCTATATTTCATTGTATTTTTTTAATACTTTCACTTTCACCTACCTAACGAAGGCCGATAGCTAGTTTAGCCTACTCAAACCCCAAGCTCAAACCACAAGGGATACTAAGTTAGCTAGTTTCCTATGGCTATCCAACACTGGAACTCTTCCAAGTCAAGGTAAGCTTTTGATTGTATTAATTTATTGCCACTGGGGCCCGCCAGTATAAATGCTGAACAACTTGCTGACTGTACTCAGTACTGCATAATTGTAGTGGGTTTACTAACATGTTAGTTCTAGTAGCTATGTTGTCTAGCTACAACGTTAGCTAAAATGGTGACAATGATGTAGGCTGTGTGTAGCGGTTATGATATGAAGGTATGGCTTGGAATGTTTTTTTTTGCCTGGTCACTGACAGCTGATGTGTTGTGCACTGAAGTCCACAAGCGAAGGGAAAAGGTGAGAGGAGGAGGGCGCTTAGATGCAAGAAAGAATTCTACAATGAGCAAAATGATCATCTTGATTGAATGTGGCTGCAATGAAAATGAACTGTGTTTGTGTGTGACCAGGGATGTATTCATTCTGCCGATTCTGTTGGAAAAAAACGATTCTTAAACGGAGGCAAATGGGAACTAAACGGGGATAAACATACCTGAATATGTCCAGCAGAAACTCTTGTTAGCAACTGTAGGACTAATGATTATGCCCTACATCAGCTAGATGCAGGAAAGAGTGTGCAAGGCAGTATTGAATGTGTCAGTCTGTCACCTTGATTCATAGGCTAGGTTGTAGCAATCTCATGAGAGGTAGAGGGAAAATTAGAGTATCATGTAGTAGCCTAAACCTATTGATGTTACAATGAGCTGGGTGAATGGAATATGGATGACAGTTATCCAATATGCTGTAACAGAAATAAGGCCATGCTCATTAAAAAAACAAAATATATTGTCCTCCCTCAACTTAAACGTCACAGACAGCCACAGAATTCATGGATTATGTTTTAAATGTGTACATTTTCCTGTTAAATAATATATTGTTCAAAACAAGCTGTTCATTTACTTACTACTCTGCCCTTCAGTGACTGCCAGCAGCAGCAGCTCCACCCCGGCGGGAGCATAGGCCATGTGAACATTGCTTGAGTTGTTTTGCCAGCTATTTGCTATGAGGGGGAACTGCCTCAGTGAAATTGTGTAATTTCATAGCCTAAATTATAAAAGCACAAAGTAAATGGACCATCCTGACCATCTTCCACACCATCAGGTGTGGAAAGCTCTTAGAGACTTACCCAGAAAGACTTAGAGTTATAATAGCTGCCAAAGGTGCTTCTACAAAGAATTGACTCAGGGTAGTGAATACATATTTAAATTAGACATTTTTGTATTCAATTTTCAATACACTTCACTTTGTCATTATTGGATACTGTGTGTCTATAGGTAAGAGAATAAAATCAATTTTGAATTCAGTAACACAACAAAATGTGGAATAAATCACAGGGTATGAATACTTTCTGAAGGCACTGTAAGTGCCTCGTTATATGCTTTTTTTGTCCTCTGCATCACTTTATACGCAGAAGGTCTCTGCTAAACATAGAATCACATGGTTTATCCGCCCCTCTGTGAGCACTGATAACTTCCGAACAAAGTTGACTACAAATGCAAATTTGTCAATGTCTTTGCAATTGGTACAACCCAGTGATGCATACAAAACAGAGATGACTGAATTAAATTTATTGAAATACATGTAATGTTCAATCAATTTAGTCCTATTTTGCTACTTCAAAGCTACTATCTGGTATCTGTTTCAATATATTTCATGATGTGTAGCCTAAAAAAAATCTGGATCTTTGTATATTATTATAGGGTAAGCATTATAATAAGCCGCCTCGATATTTGCAGCCATCGGGGATAATATCTTTCTAGGAGGTGATCCGTCGTCAGTATTGTGGAATAATTTGAATGGTTTCTAATGATCTTCAGTAGCAACACATGCCTCAACAATGCACTTAGCGAACGTTCTGTATGTTACATCTTTGGCCGTTGTCGGAAAGATGCATCGTTAAAACACTCGTAAGCCTAAATTCCATCACTATCGGGAACCCGGCCCAGGTGTGTTAGTGCTGGGCTTGAATAGAAGCCTACACATCCAGCAGGGTTGGCCTGCTCCAGTTGTAATATGTTTACAACTTGTGTATAACTTTAAAACTGTACTTTTGTTTGCAACATTTGTTAACATAGCTACACATACACAGTCTACAATACATTAGGAACACCTTCTCTTTCCGTGACAGACTAACCAGGTGAATACAGTTGAAAGCTATGATCCCTTATTGATGTCACTTGTAACAATCCGCTGCAATCAGTGTAGGTGAAGGGGAGGAGACAGGTTCAAACTTATTCAGGATCAGTGTCCCTTCCACGGGACAGTTGAGCTAACGTAGGCTAATGAAATTAGCATGAGGTTGTAGGTCACAAGAATATTTCCCAGGACATAGACATATCTGATATTGACAGAAAGCTTAAATTCTTGTTAATCTAACTGCACTGTCCAATTTACAGTAGCTATTACAGTGAAAGAATACCATGCTATTGTTTGAGGAGAGTGCACAATTTAGAACATGAAAGGTTATTAATTAATAAATTAGGCACATTTGGGCAGTCTTGATACATCAATTTGAACAGAAATCGTTCATTGGATCAGTCTAAAACTTAAACACACTGCTGCCGTCTAGTTGCCCAAATCTAAATTGCACCTGGGTTGGAATAATACACCATGGCCTTTCTCTTGCATTTCAAAGATGATGGTATAAAAAAATACAAATTTTCTTTGTATTATCTTTTACCAGATCTATTGTGTTATATTCTCCTACATTCATTTCACATTTCCACAAACGTCAAAGTGTTTCCTTTCAAATGGTACCAAGAAGATGCATAACCTTGCTACAGGCAGTTAGATTTGGGTATGTAATTTTAGGAGAAATGTTTTAAAAGGGGCGGATCCAAGCCTTGAGACAACTAAGACATGGATTGTGTATGTGTTCCATTCAGAAGATGAATGGGCAAAAGACAAAAGATTGAAGTGCCTTTGAACGGGTTATGGTAGTAGGTGCCAGGCGCACCTGTTTTGAGTGTGTCAAGAACTGCAATGCTATTGGGGTTTTTCACACTCAAGTTTCCCATGTGTATCAATAATGGTCCACCACCCGAAGGACATCCAGCCAACTTGACACAACTGTGGGAAGCATTGGAGTCAACATGGGCCAGCATCCCTGTGGAATGCTTCCGATACCTTGTAGAGTCCATGCCCCAGCGAATTGGGGCTGTTCTGGGGACAAAAGGGGCTGCAACTCCATATTAGGAAGGTGTTACTAATGTTTTATACACTCAGTGTATAACCCATTGGTATACAAGGATGTATGTCTCTTGGGACATTTAAAACTTGAAACATTGATTGCAGGCAGGGTTTCACAGCTCGCTGTGCCTGAGGACAGACAACATCACAAAGAAACACATTTCATTATACTCAAATTAGACAATACTAAATATTATGTTGCTATATCTCTCTGTCCTCAGTTTTCTCGCTAGGGACTGGAAATTGAGAATATTTTCATAATATACTCCCAGAAACCTGCCCGATCCAGAGTAGGCTACTCTCTCCATTCTCTGACAGCTGGAGCTACAAAATCAAGTTTATGTTTATTGTACAATGATAAATGCATCAAGATAGCTAACTAGCTAATATGAAGTTAGCTGGCTGGTGATATTTAATTCACTTAGCTAGCTACAGTATACAGTATGTATACAGTATGTCAAGTTAGCTATCTATGTTAGCAGCTCTTTTGTGTTAGCATGCACACTACATTCCTGTAGCAAGCTAGCAAAAATATATTTAAAACATTTTTAAAAATATATTTATTTACTTCAGTAGGTTCTCCCACAGCCTCCGTTTTCTGGGTCCTTAGAAACATTTTGATGGGCAATCTGCCCGATGATTCCGGTGGTAGCAAGATGCATACAGACACGTGGACGATTGGACGATTTCCACCGGAGTGACTATGGTCTTCTAACACGGAGCCTGGTGTGGTTGCGAGGTGATTTGTGACACAACTGCTACTCCTCTATAGTGGATTACAAGATCAAGACCCTGTTTTATAAATACATGTGATTCCATAACCTTATGAGCAGCCACAACTATAATGTACAAAAATAAACATTAATACATAGGTTTCGGTGCATTTTAAAAACTTGTATTTGGATTACACCATCGCAATCGTATCTCAAAATGAGATGGCAAGTAGGCCTACAATGAACAACAAAGTAGTCAGAAGGTTGCCTAACACAAAATTGAATTAGAAAATAATGAATCCCTATGTGGGAGAGTTATGTATGGTTTTTAAATAACATTTACATTTTAGTAATTTAGCTGATGCTGTTTAAGGTATTTGTCCTCCTGAAAGGTGAATTATATAGTCATAACAGATTTTATATGAGCAAATAAAATTCATAGAATAAAAAGGAAAGTTTTACATCTTCCTAAGTCTGAGGGTGGGTTTTAACCTTCAGAATTGGATTTGTATCAACTTGCTACTCAGGGCATTTACTTGTGACATATTGTTAAACGTACATATTATAGATGTGCATGCTCATCCCCAGAATCGTTTTACGTGTTTATTTTTAAAAGATAAAGCTAAGAACATTAATAACTTCACACAACAATACAATATTAGTATTATAATGTCAGTTTATTTTAATTTGTCTGTCTGCATATTTCAACACATGGCACATGAGGATGCACCGAGATCCCTGATGGGTTGGACAATGATTTTTCATAAATCATCTTTAAAAAATCGTAAACTGGAAATCAACCAATCTACCATCGTTCACGCAATGGAAACGTCAAATGCTTGATTTGTCAAAAAATGTAGAGTGTGTGGGCGATGGAGAGAAAAAAAATCGTACAGTTTGAGGCCATGTGGCATAAAGTGATATGGGCGCTGGAGATGGGGGTGAGAGCTAGTGGGTCTGGGCAGGTGTGATGTAGTTTATGTTTGTATGATGTCATCGTTTGTATGTTTTGGTTTGTATTGTTGATAACATATCAAATAAAATATAATAAAATAAAAAAAGCAGACTGGAACAAATTTTCCTCTAGGATTTTGCCTGTGCTTAGCTCTATTCTTTTTATTTTTTCCTAAAGAACTCCCTAGTCCTTGATGATGACAAGCATACCCATAACATGATGCAGCCACCACCATGTTTGGTGTTGTGTTGGATTTGTCCAAAACATAATGCTCTGTATTCAGCTGCTCAGTACAGAATGATGGAGGCCACTATGTTTGTGGGGACCTCCAATGCTACATAAATGTATTGCTATACTACCCCAGATCTGTTCATTCGACACAACCCTGTCTCGGAGCTCTACGGACAATTCCTTTGACCTCATGGCTTGGTTTTTGCTCTGACATGGACTGTCAAGTGTGGGACCTTATATAGACAGGTATGTGCCTTTCCAAAGCACTTCCAATCAATTGAATTTACCACAGGTGACCTCCAATCAAGTTGTAGAAACATCTCAAGGATGATCAATGGAAACAGGAAGCACCGGAGCTCAATTTCGAGTCTCATATTAAAGGGTCTGAATTCTTATTTGTATTACATTTGCAAACATTTCTAAAAACCTGTTTTCACTTTGTCATTAAGGGGTATTGTGTGTAGAGGAAAAACAATTTAATCAATTTTGTAATCTGGCTGTAATGTAACAAAACGTATGACTTTGCCGCACGTTGAGAATCTTTGAGGGTTCTTCTATATTTGGATGTACACAAAAAGCCCCATCATTTTGGGGGGAAATAGTTAATGTACTAAGTTGGCAATGACACCTGTATGTCTCTTCCACATTGGACCCTGTCCAACTCTGGTGCACCTAGACATATGGCAGGCAAGATGAGATGAGACATCCTTAGTCATTTGTTGGGCATTATTTACATATGATTGTTTCGAAATAAATATTGGAAGTATAAAATGGCATCTGTGGTTTTGTGCTGCTAGCAGCACCATTAAATCCCTTGGAACGTTTGGAGCATAGAACCAGACACTTGGCTATTTGAATTCAAATCATAACATTTTGTATTGCTCCGTGGCAAAATCACATGAGCTCCGTCAATACATTATTCACAGATAGTCCATATCTAACATTGATGCGGTGCTATTTCTTTGAGGCCACACATATTAAGTCCATTTTGATAGCGATGCCAAATCTCCAATGGCGCTGCTTGAGACGTGTGGCGTGACAGTGGGAGTCCCCCTCCCCCTAACTCCCTGCTTCCCCCCTCTTGCGTTCCCCCTCCGTGGCCGTGGTTGCTCCCAGCGCCCAGCCACACGTTTCTGACACTTGTCTCTGTGGCACATTAGTCATTGGCCGCTCTCGCCGCAGCCTCCCGGAGAGGGCGAGCATGAATTTAACAGCTATCTCCGCCCTGAGGCGATCAAACCACACGATTTGTCTGCTGCACATTACACCCTGTAAATAGACATTTTGGATGCTCTGCACCACATCATTCTCTCTATCCCACTCCCTCTCTCTCTCTTCCTATCTTCCTTTCAAATCAAGTCAAATGTGATTTGACACATGCTTCGTAAAACAACAGGTGTAGACTAAAGCCGGGTGTACACTACACGACTTTGAAAATCCTGACATGAAACAACCTGCTTTCCTGTAGTTTTTTGTCTTGCCAACGATGTGGCGCGCACACTAAACGATGTGGCGCGCACACTAAACGATGTGGCACAGACAAGGGTTACACAGCACAAGATTCTTCACCTGGTCATAAGGATTCTCGATACCACGCTGTCTCGTGAAAACAATGATGTGATGATGTGATTACATTTAAAGTAGCCACAATGAGCAGCCTCAAATGTTTTCAGTCAGATATTCACAACTGTCATACAGAATTGAAATATCTAGCCAACATTTTGAATTAAATTGCATTTTGAATTGTAAAGATTTGACACTTTGACTTTGGTTGAAGGCAAGTAATGTTTTGGGGCTACCAAATGATGCAGTGGTCTAAGGCAGTGCTAGAGGTTGTCACTACAGACCTTGGTTTGATTCCAGGCTGTATCACAACCGGCCGTGATTGGGAGTCCCATAGAACGGCATCAACCGGGTTAGGGTTTGGCCGGGGTAGGCCGTCATTGTAAATAAGAATTTGTACTTAACTGACGTGCCTAGTTAAATAAAGTAATATGTGTGTAATAGTTATCACTCCTGCTAGAGTCTACACATTCTGGGTGATCGTCGTCACCTCACTGGCTTCTTCTCTGGTGAGCTCTCATTGGCTATTGCTGATCATCGTTCTCAAAACTTGTCATTGCACATTTCACACCACAAGAGAATTTCAGATTTGTGCCGATAAAATAAAACATGCTTGAAAATATTGGGACGTCTGGTTCTGCTCAAAGACAAGATCGGTAAACCCGTAGTGTACACCCAGCTTAAGAGTGAAATGCTTACTGCCGGGCCCTTCCCAACAATGCAGAGAGAAAAATGCTAAAATAATAACAAGAAATAAATACACAATGAGTAACGATAACATGGTTATATATACAGGGTACCAGTATGGAGTCGATGTGCAGGTGTTTAAGGTAGATACAGTGTATGTACATGAAGGTAGGGGTAAAGTGACTAGGCAACAGGATAGATAATAAGTAGGAGCAGCAGCGTATGTCAAAAGGGAGTCAATAGCTTTAGGTTAACTATTTAGCAGTCTTATGGCTTGCTGGTAGCAGCTGTTCAGGGTCTTGTTGGGTCTTGTTGGTTCCACACTATGTTGGTTCCCCGCATCGGTACTGCTTGTCGGTAGTTGAGAGGACAGTCAAATTTGACTTGGGTGGCCGGAGTCCTTGACAACTGCATTATACACAATTCCATATCCTGCACTTGAGTCCACAAAGAATGATGAGATTATATCTCTCACACATGTGCCTTTTTAACATAGCAGTCTATTAATATATGGTTTTCTGCTCAAATGGAAGGAGGAATGGCTAGGCAAGTCCTCTGTAGCACGGAGCAGCACCTGCTTGTCACCAGTGATATAATTCGCTTTGCGTACTGGTTGGACCTCGGTAGTTTTGCCCTTTGTTCTTTCCTCTAGTCTTCTTGGTTGATAGAGCCTGCGAGTCAATGAGCAGAATGCCACACAAGTGCAATGTATATACATAACTTTGTAGGCTTAGCAGAACAGGTTTAAAGCTCTCCCCAGCCTTCCTCTCTCCTCACACTCCCTCCTCTCCTTCCTGTCTCCTTCACTTCATCTCTCTCCCTTTCTCCCCTCTCTCTCTTTGTACTAGTCAAGAGCAGGAGATCAAAGGCAGGAGCTGCGACGCTCCCAGGCCTAAATTAGATTCATGCTTCCTTTTAAAGAAGAGAGAAATTGGTAGGACGAAATCCGAAGGTCAAAGTCGGCCCCTCTCCTTCTCTCTACAAAATGCCAGTCTCTGTCTGTCTGTCTCTCGCTCACATTCAGATTGCTTTATTGGCATGAAATACAATTTGTAGATATTGCCAAAGCAGTATACTGGTACAGTATTTCAGGAAATGCAGTACAATGCAATGAGGATAATGAAATACAGTTCATTTCAATAGTAATCATAATAATCAATATATATACAGTACCAGTCAAAAGTTTGGACAAACCTACCCATTGCAGGGTTTTTCTTTATTTTTTATTATTTTCTACATTGTTGAATAATAGTGAAGACATCAAAACTATGAAATAACATATGGAATCATGTAGTAACCAAAAAAGTGTTAAAAGCATTTTTTCAAAGTAGCCATCCTTTGCCTCGATGACAGCTTTGCACACTCTTGGCATTCTCTCAACTAGCTTCATTAGGTAGTCACCTGGAATGCATTTCAATTAACAGGTGTGCCTTGTAAAAATAATTTATTTCCTGCCTAGTGTGTTTTAGCCAGTTGTGTTGTGACAAGGAAGGGGAAGTATACAGAAAATAGCCCTATTTGGTAAAATACCAAAGCTGTGTTCAAATACCCATACTAACATACTGTATACTACATACTTAATGAGTATATACTACATACTATACACTAGTCATTAATTTTAGTATGCTCTAAACCAGGCCTGGGCAAAGGCCGGCCCAGGGGCCGTATGTGGCCTGTTTCAATACGGCCCACGGAATCATGCTCAGATCACATAAAGAACTTGCGATAGTAAAGTTTTGAAAACGTATTTGTTGTGTTATGCAAAAATGAGTTTTTCAAAGAAAAGAAAAGTAGACAATGGGTATTCCTTGCTGAGTGTTCCAGCAAGAGTGGACATAGAAATATTTCTTTATTGAGGTTTCAGGGAAAGCTGTCTGCCTTTGTAAACATCAGATGTACAGCCTTGTCAAAGCCTTCAAGGGAAAATTACTCCCCCTGTAGAAGCCAACAATCTTACCCACCTTCTGACACTACTAGTCTGTTCCCTATCAGATGACCAGCGGGAGAAGTATACATCGCTGCGGCGTGCTTTGAATGTTGAGTTTTCTCGTCGTTTTGAGGATTTCAAAGTGTTGGAAAATGACATGCTGTTGGTTTCCTTTCGTTTCACCTTCAATGCTCCCACTGACCTGCAACTTGAGCTTATCGATCTTCAGTCTGGTGCAATGATTGGAGAACTATTCTAAACAATGTCACTGACGAGGTTCTATGCATCTCTCGATGAACGAAACTTTCCAAAGATTAGGAGTCATGCTCAGAAGATGTTTGTACTGTTTGGGTCAACCTATGTATGTGAACAGACATTTTCAGTGATGAAATATAACAAGTCAAGGCACAGATCATCTCTTACTGACTCTCACCTCTCAGCAATCCTGCGCATAGCAACGTCAGAAACTATACCTGATTTCACTGCTCTCGTCAATGCCCATCAGAGACTTCACTCCTCACACTGATTGAGAAGTTTAAATGTAATGTTGAGCTCTCTCTCTTTCTTGTGTTTTTGTGCAATCCGGTTAACTTCACTAGGGTAGGGGGCAGCATTCTGAATTTTGGATGAAAAGCGTGCCCAAATTAAACTGCCTGCTACTCAGGCCCAGAAGCTAGGATATGCATATAATTAGTAGATTTAGATAGAAAACACTCTAGTTTCCAAAACTGTTAAAATAATGTCTGTGAGTTTTACAGAACTGATATGGCAGGCGAAAACCTGAGGAAAATCCATCCAGGAAGTACTATTATTTTGAAAGGCTGTTTTTCCATTGAAAGCCTATCCACCATACAAATCAAATCAAATCAAATTTATTTATATAGCCCTTCGTACATCAGCTGATATCTCAAAGTGCACTTGAAACAAAGACTTAGGACCCAGTTCACGATCTCTATGGCTTCCTCTACATGTGGCCAGTCTTTAGGCATTGTTTCAGGCTTTTACTCTGAAAATGAGGGAGATACAGCACTTTCAATGAGTGGACAGTGGAAATTTCCAGACATGAGCCAAGTGCGTGATCGGGAGCGCGCCTTTCTTGTTTCTCCTTTTCTATTGACGAAGCTTTTGTCCGGTTGAAATATTATTGATTATTTATGACAAAAACAACCTGAGGATTGATTTTAAACATTGTTTGACATATTTCTACGAATCTTTATTGTACTTTTTAAAACCTTTTGTCTGGATGTTGAGAGCGCGCATTGTGCCTTTGGATTACAGAACTAAACGCACCAACAAAACAGAGGTTTTTGGACATAAAGAGGGACATTATCGAACAAAACAAACATTTGTCTAACATGGAGACCTGGGAGTACCACCAGATGAAGATCATCAAAGGTAAGTGATTAATTTTAACTCTATTTCTGACTTTTGTGACACCTCTTCTTGGTTGGAAAATGGCTGTATGGTTTTCTGTGGCTAGGCGCTGACCTAACATAATTGCATGGTGTGCTTTTGCCGTAAAGCCTTTTTGAAATCTGACACAGCAGCTGGATTAACAAGACGTTTAATCTTTAATCCTATGTATAAAACTTGTATTTTTCATCAATGTCTATGATGAGTATTTCTGTAATTTGATGTGGCTCTCTGAAATTCCACCAGATGTTTGTTTGAGACAATGATTACTGTACATAACGCGCCAATTTCAACTGAGGTTTTTGGACATAATGATTAACTTTATCGAACAAAACACACATTTATTGTGGAACATGAAGTCCTGTGAGTGCCATCTGATGAAGATCATCAAAGGTTAGTGAGTAATTTAATCGCTATTTCTGACTTTTGTGAGCTGTCTCCTTGGCTGGAAAATGGCTGTATGCTTTTCTGTGACTAGGCGCTGACCTAACATAATCGTTTGGTGTGCTTTCGCCATAAAGCTTTTTGAAATCGGACACTGTGGTTGGATTTACAAGAAGTTTATCTTTAAAATGGTATATAATACTTGTATGTTTGAGGAATTTTAATTATGGGATTTCTGTTGTTTTGAATTTGGCGCCCTGCAATTGCTGTTGTAGAGGTGGGACGCTACCGTCCCACTGGTGCCAGACAGGTTAACAAGAGTTCTGTCCATGGTTCTGTCCATGGTGTACTTTTCCCTCCATGTAGTTCATTGCATGTTTAATAATGAAATACCTACCAAAAGGAGAACATGTATGTGGTTTATTTCTGTGCATGTAAAATAAGTAGCATATCTGGATGTGATTTACAGTAGATATATCTGTCAACACAGTCATACACATGATGTGTAATCCTGTAATACGATTCTGGCCCACGATGGTAAAAATATATTCTATTGTGGTCCGCCATGGAAAATAATTGCCATGGCCTGCTGTAAACAAACATTATCCTTTCAGTTGAGCCTACTAGCTCTTCGCCTGTCTACCGGAAGTTGATGCTGTTGCTATGCAACCTCTTGCTAGCTAACATAACAAATGACTAGTTAGACATTTTACGACTTCGGGTTTGTTCTTAAAATCAATCTGGAGTGCCAGAGTGCATTTGTAAATTCAGAGCATTTTGCTCTCGGAGTGCACACTGGACACTCGGGCCGACGAGTAGGTTTGATTTGAGTGTTCTGACCTTACAACGGCAGTCAAGCACCCAAGCTAATGTTGGTTAGCTTGCTAGCTACTTCCAGACACAAATGAGACCACTCTGACCATTCTACTCACCCCAGCAGAGCTGGTTAGGCAGTTTTCATGTTATCTAGAGCATTGGTGACTAACTGTGCTGCCGGCAACAATGTAATTACGCTTTTTTTGCCAATGTTTACTGACACCTGCCATATTCAACAGGTGTTGAGTGCTCGTAAATTCATTATTCTGCCCTCTGGTACACTCAGACGAGAGTGCTCTGAAATCAGAGTAGATAGCCAGAGCGAATTTACGAAAGCACCCATTGAGAATGCACAAAGATTATACCATTTAGCTAAGCTAAGAATGACAGGAATAATCAAGTCAATAAACGTTGGGAAGTTAGTTAGCTAGCCTATAGTTAATATACTGACAAGTTTGATATATAAATTGCCAACTAAAGTTAGGTAGCTAGGTAATAACATACCGGTAAGGTAACTTATTTGAAAAAGTCATTACTTTATTACATTGCTCAACATTTTTTGAAACATTTGTCATAATTAGTTAAATCAATGAATTTGTATCCGCTCTCGTTGTACTGCGACTATATTTTCCGCCATTTTATTAAAATCTGGAAACGATATGAAGCCATGCCCATTTTTTTAAGAATTGCATTATGTGCCCTAAAGTACGGAAATAGTGTCCTCTGAGTGTATACTACACATTTCAGTGAAATTAGAACGACATTCGGGAACTTTTGGCATACTAACTATATCCATATTATGACCAATAAGCATAGTATATACTCAATTCAATTTCTTCAGGCGCAGTCGCTAAAACCAACAAGCGCTACTATGAAACTGGCTCTCATGAGGACCACCACAGGAAAGGAAGACGCAGAGTTCATTAGAGTTAACTGCACCTCAAGTTGCATCCCAAATAAATGCTTCACAGAGTTCAAGAAACAGACACATCTCAACATCAACTGTTCAGAGGAGACTGCATAAATCAGTTCTTCATGGTCAAATTGCTGCAAAGAAACCACTACTAAAGGACACCAATAATAATAAGAGACTTGCTTGTGCCAAATTTGAGATTTTTGGTTCCAACTTCCGTGTCTTTGTGAGACACAGAGTAGATGAACGGATGATCTCCGCATGTGTGGTTCCCACCGTGAAGCATGGAGGAGGAGATGTGATGGTGTGGGGGTGCTTTGCTGGTGACACTGTCAGTGATTTATTTAGAATTCAAGACGCACTTAACCAGCATGGCTACCACAGCATTCTGTAGCGATATGCCATCCCATCTGGTTCACGCTTAGTGGGAATTTAATTTGTTTTTCAATAGGACAATGACCTAACACACCTCCAGGCTGTGTAAGGGCTATTTGACCAAGAAGGAGAGTGATGAAATGCTGCATCAGATGACCTGGCCTACACAATCACCTGACCTCAACCCAATTGAGATGTTTTGGGATGAGTTAGACCGCAGAGTGATGGAAAAGTAGCCAACAAGTGCTCAGCATTTGGTATATGGGAACTCCTTCAAGACTGTTGGAAAAGCATTCCAGGTGAAGCTGGTTTAGAGAATGCCAATCGTGTGCAAAGCTGTCATTAAGGCAAAGGGTGACTACTTTGTAGAATCTCAAATAAAAAAATCTATTTTGATTTATTTAACACATTTTTAGTTACTACCTGATTCCATGTGTTATTTCATAGCGTTGATGTCTTCACTATTATTCTACAATGTAGAAAATAGTAAAAATAAAGAAAACCCGTGAATAACTAGGTGTGTCCAAACTTTTGACTGGGACTGTATATCATGTATAGAATTATAAAACTATTGTTGTTGTATTGTTAAATAGTTGGTCTATAAATTAAAATAAGATGTACATAAAAAAATGTAAACAATCAAATGTACATGGCTGATAGTTACAATATAAATAGTGTAAATTATATACAGTGTAAATGGAATGTCCCTCAGGCTACCCTCTGTTTCTCCCTCATCCAGAATAATTTACAGTTTAAATGCATCACTAAATGCACAGATGTTGGGAATTTATTGGAATATTTTCATGAATAAAGTATTTTTCACAGTAGAGGAGAAAGTGCATCTCTGTCTTTACCTCCCCTGCCGTGCAGTAAACACACACACGCTTCTCTTTGGGTAGCCATGTCTTTTTGTGTTTCCCTTTTTCTATAGCCAATTGGTGGTCACTGCCTGCATTTGGTCTGTTTTGTATCTCTGACAGAGTAGAGATATTCTGCCATTTGCGTTTTTCTACAATTTTCAAATAGATACTATTGAATATTTTGCACCATATTTGGATTGGAATATTTATTTTTTATACAAGTATTTGTATGGGGTAAAAATGCTTTTCTTTTAGTGCATTCACTGTCAGGGAGTATCTGCTGCTCTGACTTTTAATGTTGTTGAAAATCACAACTTTGGTTTTAAAAAAGCAGATTTCCCAGTTTTTTTGTATTTTGTATATATTTTTTTACGTATCCCCATTAGCTGCTGCCAATGGCTACTCTTTCTGGGGTCCAAACAAGATTGAGGCAGTTATATACAAAACAAAACAGCACATCACACAATATATTATTACACACCACTTCTAATTATATACAAAATAAAAGAGTACATCAACTAACACATTACACACTACTCTACCACAACATACTCTATCTACAGAATCCATAACAATATTACCATCTAAGTGTGTGTAGAGTGTGTGTGTTTGCATGTGTGTGCCTAGGTGTGTGTGTGTCTCTTCACAGTCTGCACTGTTCCATAAGGTGACATTTTATCTGTTTTTTAAATCTGATTTTACTGCTTGCAAGAGTTACTTGATCTGGAATAGAGTTTCATGTAATCATGGCCCTATGTAGTACTCTGTGGTTCCCATAGTCTTGATGTTACCTTAGATTGTAAAATGTCATGGTCAAAACCATATCGATTCAATGGTTGTAAAGATGGGGAGAAGGTCTGTCCATAATAAATAGATGGTCTGCTTTTTTTACACCACACTCCAAGAACTGTCTTATCTAGGTTATTGTCCAGCCATGTAGTCAAGAGCTGCAAAGAAATACCTACTTAAGCTGCTGCTGGCACAGAACATAGTGGCACGTCGTCTTCTTCATTGTAATCAGTAGGCTAATAAACTGTACATACTACGCATACCAGTCTCTCTTGGTTAAAAGTTGAAGTGAGACTGACTGCATCACTTCTTCTTTCTACAAGAATCATTCATGTGTTGGAAATTCCAAATTGTTTGCATAGTCAACTTACACACATTTACCCCACCAGACATGCCACCAGGGGTCTTTTTACACTCCCCAAATCCAGAACGAATTCAAGAAAGTGTACAGTATTGTATAGAGCCATTATTGCATGGAACACAGTTCCATTTTATATAGCTCAAATGAACATCAAACTGGTTTAAAAACAAATTGATAAAGCAACACCTCACTGCACGACACCTCTCCACTATTTCACCTAGATAGTTTCTGTGTATGTATAGATATGTAGGATGTGTGCAGTTTTAAAATGTACATAGTTCTGTCCTTGAGCTGTTCTTGTCTATTAATGTTCTGTATTATGTCATGTTTTTTGTGGACTACTGGAAGAGTAGCTGCTGCTTTAACAACAGCTAATGGGGATCCTAATAAAATACCAATACAAGATTTAGTTGAGGTTTAGTGCCCCCATACTAAACTGGTGGACCCAGGTCAGGATCCGGATCCAGAACGGTGTCAATACGGACTGCGAGTTCTGCCTACAAAACAAAAAGATATTGGGCTTAGAACCGTTATCATATAAACACACATAAGACATGGGACATTTTGTAGTATTGCAGGAAATGAGCTTTAAAACAACAACAACAACAAACAAGAGGGGTGTGAACAGTTTGGGCTCGCATGGGTTGCGATGTGGGGGTTTGTTGATACACCGATAAATGACGATATCCATCCAGACCTTTGCCACCTAGGAAATGTGACCGGACCTTCTCAAATAGTACTTGAGTACCCCTGGTTTAGTGAGTGATTTGTCCCAAATACAATGTTTTCAGTTTTTAAAAATAAATATTTAAGACATTTCTTGCCACTCATTCTAAAATTGACCTCAGCTCTTTGTTAAGTATTGCAGGGATTTCACTTGCTGTGGTATAGTGTTGTCATCAGCATACTTGGACACACAGGCTATATTCAGTGCCAGTGGCATGTCATTAGTAAAGATTTAAAAAGTAAGGGGCCTAAAAAGCTGCCCTGAGGAACGTCTGAATTAATCTGGATTATATTGGAGAGGCTTTCATTAAAGAACACGCTCTGTGTTCTGTTAAACGGGTAACTATCAATAAACTATATAGCAATACATTTTTCCAGCAGCAGAATTTTGCTTCCTTCCAAGCCTGAAGGAACACACTTTCCTGTAGGCTTAGACTGAAGAGACGGCAGATAGGAGTGGCAATATAGTCCGCTATCATCCTCAGTAATTTTCCATCCAAGTTGTCAGACCCAGGTGGCTATTCATTGTTGATAGACAATATTGTTTTCACCTCTTCCACACTCACTTTATATAATTAAAAATAAAATGTATTGTCTTTCATAAATTGGTCAGTTAAGGCATGGATGTGTAGTTTCAGAATTTGTTGTTGGCATGTCATGCCTACGTTTGCTAATCTTGGCTATGAAAAAATCATTATAGTAGTTGGCAATATCACTGAGTTTTGTGATGAATGAGCCATCTGATTCATTGAATAATGGAGCCGAGTTTGCCTTTTTGCACAAATGTCATTAAAGGTGCTCAAGTTTTTTCATGTTATCCTTTATATAATTTATGTTTGTTTCATAGTACAGTTTCTTCTTCTTTTTGTTTAATTTAGTCAAATGATTTCTCAATTTACAGTATGTTTGCCAATCGGCTATGCTGTATTCCCAGAGGATGCCTAGTTGCTCCTGTACACCTTGCTCTGTTGGTGACAGCACGATAGGTTCATCCGCATAGAGCAGGAATCTCACCCTTATCTTTGAGGATGAGTCCAGGGGCTGCAGATCAGTTCAGCAACACCACTAGCTTGTCGGTGTAGACGTTGGACATAAACTGCACCCTTCTCTCACCCCCCACCGTTGTGCAGAAAACTGTCATTTTATCGTGTAGTTTAATGCTGCATTTGTTATTTAAGTAGATTAGATTTAATGATGTCGTATACTTTACCCCCAATGCCGCTTTGGAGGGTTTTGTAATATAATCCATTATGCCAAATGGAATCAAAATTGTTCTTAAAATCAACAATACATGCAAATACTTTCCCTCTGTTTTTCTGATGGACATGCTAGTTGTATTACATGTGTAACGTGTGTATATGGTCTGTTCTGTGTTTGGGTAGAAAGCCAAGTTGTTTTTGCTGAGAGTGTTATGTGTGAGGAAAGTCTGTATTTGATCATTGAGAATACAGCATAACAGTTTTGCCATGTCACTGGTGACAAATATTCCCCTATAGTTTCTCTCTCTCGCTATCTCTCTCTCTCGCTATCTCAGTCAGATGAGTAGGTGAAGATGAGTGGAAGTCAAGAGATGGACATGAAACGCAAGGTTGGATGTCCTGTATATACAGTATAGTATATCTCCTTCTAACTTGCCTGCTGCATCCCTCTGAGCACTATATAACACCATGAAATCAAATTTGATTGGTCACATACACATGGTTAGCAGATGTTAATGCGAGTGTAGAGAAATGCTCGTGCTTCTAGTTCCAACCGTGCAGTAATATCTAACAAGTAATCTAACAATTTCACAACATCTACCTTATACACACAAGTGTAAAGGAATGAATACAAATATGTACATATAAATATATGGATGAGCGATGGCCGAACGGCATAGGCAAGACGCAGAAGATGGTATAGAGTACAGTATATACATATGAGATGAGTAAAGTAGGGTATGTAAACATTATATAAAGTGGCATTGTTTAAAGTGACTAGTGATACATTTATTACATCCAATTTTTAATTATTAAAGTGGCTAGAGATTTGAGTCAGTATGTTGGCAGCAGCCGCTCAATGTTAGTGATGGCTGTTTAACAGGGTGAAGGGTATGGGAAAAGAAAGACAACATGCACCACACCTTGCCGAATTCAAAGGCCCATTAGATGGAGTCTGCGTACCAAAAGGCATCCTATTCTCTATATAGTGTCATAAGGCTCTCGTCGAAAGTAGCCCACTAGTTAGGGATTAGGGTGCCAATTGTAACGCATCCCTAGTCAATGGAGTGAGGAGGGCTGGCGTGATTTGGGTCCTACAAAGATCCGAAAATGTATATTAGAGTGGACAATCAGATCTTAGATTTGTTTGGATCATTCCAAGCACATAGACTACCTCACACCAGTTCAGTAGTTGCTGTGATGACGCTCATTCTATGAACATGGGTATTTGCCGCTGTGCATCGGATTGCTTTTGTTTTACTTATTGACTATGCGTTTATTCTTCTGATGTGTGTTTTCATAAGGGATGTTACACGTGACTAGGTGGAAATAATACATCAACACCCTTCCATGAGTTGAGGCACCCACAGAGGTCTCATCTACTGTCGATGATCAGCAGCATACGAAACACATACCGTACCGAAGCATACATCACTCCAACACACAGATTATGCTGATACAAACATAAACAATAGCAGTACACACATCCCACCAACACACACCATACCAGCCCACATACACACACACACACACACACACACACACACCATACCAACACAAGCCTTTTGGTCTAGGGACCAAAATAAGTCTGCTGAACAATTAAACAAGTGGCCACCACACTGTTTACATTCTTCCCCCCTCCACATGAGTTTTGTACCCTGCTGTTACTCGCTGTTTATTATCTATGCATAGTCACTTCACCCCTACCTACATGTACGAATGACCTCAACGAACCAGTACCACATCACATGCCGGTAACTGTACCCCCTGTATGTAGCCTCATTATTGTTATTTTATTGTGTCATTTTTATCATTTGAACATTTTCTTAACTCTTCTTGAACTGCACTGTTGGTTAAGGGCTTGTAAGTAAGCATTTCACGGTAAGGTCTACACTTGTTGTATTTGGCGCATGTGACAAATAAAGTTTGATTTGATCAGACCAACACACACCTCATACCACATTACACCAACATAGTCACCATACAATTACACCAACACACTCACCATACCAGCACATACACATCACACACATACACGATAGGGCTCCATTTTGTGACTCTTTGACTTGGCTGAGCAAGTATTTTTTTACATTTATATTATAATTAGTTGCATCGGTGCAAGCTGCACATTGCAAGCTGCACAAGGTCACATGTCCTATTTTTTATGAAGCTAAACCCATGATTTGGTCAAACAGTAAAGTGCATTATTCTAATGATTCCTGTAATGAAAGTGCCTGCCTGCCCTTGTACCTGTTTCACTGGGGCCTGTTGCTGTGTCGAGCAAGCCACTCTCTCTCTCTCTCTCTCTCCTTTCCCAGGGAAAGAAAATTCTCCAGAAGGTAAAAATGCATCCTGATTGTATAACATTTTAAAAAGCAATTGCGGGAAAAACAGCTATCCTGTTGTCAGAGTTGAAGAGGTTTTCAGCTTTCTGTAGGTATAATCTGTATTTCTCAACTCTCAATTTTGAGCTCAATAGCAACCATTTTACAACTGAGATAATTGATATGGCTTTGAGATCCTGAGCATGGGAAATGCATTGTGGCCATTGCGATTGCATAAGCTTCATTGGGTAGGAGGCTACATACCATTTTGACATAACATTGACTGTTAGATTAATACATGGCTACGAGTAGTGGGTGTTATATTTACAGTTAGCGATCTAGCTAATGTGATTTGAGTTTCAACTTAGGTGGTGAATTGGCCCCAAATAAATGTTCCTATGATATTAGTGCACATAATGATGCAGGCAAATTCATCTCTATTGATCCCCCAAACATTTGACAATTCTGGAGCCCTATTTTAACAGTAAAATACAACAACAATAGCCTAATTGTCAACCCAAAATTAAAGACAATCACTGGATCAGGATGCACATTCTACTTTTGTTTTTAGATGAAACATCTTTATTTCTTGAATACCATCTTAGTAGTCTATTAAGCCTACACCTCTGAATAAATGGGCTGGTGCCACCAACTGAAAAACTTAGTGGCACCAGGGGAAAATGTTAGTCTGGAGCCCTGCACACGCACACACGCACACGCACACACGCGCACACACACGCACACACAACACACACACACACACATCAAAGCCTCAAGACCAAACCTTTCAGCCTAAATGCTCATCATTTCTCCAAAAACACCGGGTCGGGTCAACAAATGGTCTTGTAGAGCGACTCAACTGTAAACTGCTTTTAGTTCCATAACGCTAGAAAAGCTGAGAGCGTCTTGTAGACAAAAAATACATTTTCCTTTTAATTAACTCTGCCATTTTTAAAGTCCCCCCGTCCGTCCGCCGTCGTCCTTGACTTTTCCTAAACACACTGTCATTGGTAGGATATCACTGGCAGTTAGCCTGCACAGCTGAAACTACACCTAAACTATATCAAAACTAATTTCACACATATAATAATAGAGTTAGACTAAAGACAAGATTAAATTGCCAATAGTCTTATGGGTTAAAATATTATCAATTGTTAAATGGTACTGTATATGAAGAATCTGATGAACAGCACAGCTAGGAATTGACACAGAGGCAGGGAAACGGGGCGTCCCACATTTTTTAAACAGTCCCAAGCAGGAAAGAGTCACAAGCAGATGCTGCAGTTTCCAAATCACCTATCCTTAAGGAGAAACAATAAATGTCCTATAACTGAGACATATAAGAAAGTTCAGCAAATTATTTACATATTTTTTAAACAAATATTTAACCCTTTCTCTTAGGCACAAAACTACTTGCATATGTGATTGACAGCCTCAACTCAGTATTGTGTAGTAACATTTGAATTTTTATTTTTTTACATTGGATAAAAGTAGAGACTCAGAGCTACAAAATGGTATATCATACACTGTAGTTGAGGAACAATGGGAAAGTAACTGCTTAGATTTTTTTTTAGATAATGGCTCTTGAGGAGAGCTATTCTTTGTCTACACCTATTGAGCATCATTAACACCCTCTTCAGCCTTAGCACCACCCATTGGCTTTAAGGATTCACATGTGAAGCCATGTGCTAAACAGAGTGAGGAAGGTAGTGTAGTAAACAACCAACGATTTCAAGACTAAAAGTGGTTTAAGTAGTAGCCCACAGTAAGGAAAAACTCCAGGTACAATTACACTTTATCTAGACCTTGGCCGTTGTCCTAATCTGACTTTGAAAGTGTCCAGATAAAAATAATCTATAAATATTTTCTAATTATTAGATGATGCTTAACCAGAGACATGCTATAACCACCCCCCAGCCTCATCTAGCTAAGTGGATGGGTCACTATTGTCTAGATATGTTCACATGTTCATGAAATTCAATAGATAGCCGAAATCAACCCCAGACACACCTGGCTAACTTGATGGTCGACAGGGATGTCCTTGTCCCATCGCGCACTAGCGACTCCTGTGGTGGGCCGGGTGCAGTGCACGCTGACACAGTCGCCAGGTGTAAGGTGTTTCCTCCGACAAATTGGTTCGGGTGGCTTCTGGGTTAACTGGGCATTGTGTCAAGAAGCAGTGCTGCTTGGTTGGGTTGTGTTTCGAAAGGACGCACAGCTCTCAACCTTCGACTCTCCCAAGTTTGTACGGGAGTTGCAGCGATTTATTTTACCTTTATTTTACTAGGCAAGTCAGTTAAGAACAAATGCTTATTTTCAATGACGGCCTAGGAACAGTGGGATAACTGCCTGTTCAGGGGCAGAACGACAGATTTGTACCTTGTCAGCTCGGGGGTTTGAACTTGCAACCTTCCGGTTACTAGTCCAACGCTCTCACCACTAGGCTACCCTGCCGATGAGACAAGACTGTAACTACTAATTGGATACCACAAAATTGGTGAGAAAAAGGGGTAAAAATCCAATAAAAAGTCTAATAACAAATATAGATATATTTATAAAAAGTTATATTGCAAAGTGGAGTCTTTTGTTTAGACATGTAGCTAGCTAGCTACATAATTAACCATAATTCCAACCCATAGCTACAGTACAAACGGATTGTCATAGCTAGCCACCGTGCATGAAATGCTGGAGTATGAATCTGGAGGTAGCTAAAGCTAAGCAACTAGGCTAAGCAACTAGCTACCTAGCAAACAGTAAGCTTTAACTTGCAATGAAAATGACTCTTTGACTAAATAAAAAAGTTATGTCTGAAAATGTAGCTAGACTCTTACCTGTATACATAGATGAAGGTTTCAAGGCAGAATGTCTTTTCCATTTGGTTTGTATCTAGCTGGAGCTTGTTTGGCCCGTTGTTGTGTCAAGTCACTCCGGTTCACACTGACCGTTTTCCCATTGATCTTTGTCAGAAGAAGCTGCTTAATTTTGGGCAGCAATGTTGTTGAGAGCAGTAACAGCAGTTCTCCATGGCTTACGTTATATCTTTCCAAAAAGCAACAGTAGCAAGGATTATCCACACATCATGAGCAGCTCATGTTATATGGCAGACCAATCCGAACTCATCTCTTGGCATGTCCAGCCCATCCATTATCTCAGCCAATCATGGCAAACGGGAAGGTTCCTTGCTTTTTCTATTGCTTAACCAACTAGGCTTGTAATTTAACAATTGTATTCATATTTACAGATGGCACACATTTTTTTTATTAAAGCACATGAAAGTTGTTATGTTCCAAAAGGCATTTCTGCCCAAAAAAGGCATTTTGATAAAAACATATTTTAACTTTCTGTCACACCCTGACTGTTTTCTTAATATTTTGGTTAGGTCAGGGTGTGACTAGGGTGGGAACTCGAGTGATGTATGTCTAGGGTTTTGTATGTCTAGTGTTGTTGTAGGTCTAGGTGTTTTGTATTTCTGTGTTAGCCTGATATGGTTCCCAATCAGAGACAGCTGTTTATCGTTGTCTCTGATCGGGGATCATATTTAGGCAGCCCTGTTTCCCACTCTCTGTTGTGGGATCTTGTCTATGTGTAGTTGCCTGTCAGCACTCATTTGTATAGCTTCACGTTTAGTTTTGTTGTTTTGTTAGTTTGTGATAGGGGGCAGCATTTTCACTTTTGGATGAATAGCGTACCCAGAGTAAACTGCCGCCTACTCAGTCCCAGATGCTAATATATGCATATTATTATTAGTATTGGATAGAAAACACGCTGAAGTTTCTAAAACTGTTTGAATGATGTCTGTCAGTATAACAGAACTCATATGGCAGGCAAAAACCTGAGAAAGAATCCAAACAGGAAGTGGGAGGTTTGTAGTTTTTGATCTCAGCCCCTATCAAATACACAGTGGGATATGGGTTATTTTGCACTTCCTAAGGCTTCCACTAGATGTCAACCGTTACAGTGAAGGGGGCCGGATGAGAGCTGTTTGACTAAGGGGTCTGGCAGCAGCCTTGTTCTCAGTCACGCGCGTTCACATGAGCGGTATCTATCGTTCCATTGCTTTTCTACAGACAATGGAATTCTCTGGTTGGAACATTATTAAAGGTTGATTCTATACTTAGTTTGACAAGTTTTTTCGACCTGTAATATACGTTTTTTAACTTTTCGTCCGACTGGACCTGAACGCGCATTTGGATTTGTTTACCAAACGCCCTAACAAAAGAAGCTATTTGGACATAAATGATGGAAATTATCGAACAAAACAAACATTTATTGTCGAACTGCGATTCCTGGGAGTACATTCTGATGAAGATCATCAAAGGTAAGTGAATATTTATAATGCTATTGTTGACTAATGTTGACTGAAGAACATGGCGGATATTTCTTTTGGCTGGTTTGGGCTCTGAGCGCCGTACTCAGATGATGCTTTTTCCGTAAAGTTTTTTTAAAAATTGTCACAGCGCTTGCATTAAGGAGAAGTGCATCTAAAGTTCCATGCATAACACTTGATGTGGTCATCCTGTCTGGGTTGCCCCCATCCTGTCTGGGTTGCCCCCCCCAAACCAGATCTTTGTGGGCTATAGCCTTGTCTCAGGATGGTAAGTTGGTGGTTGAAGATATCCCTCTAGTGGTGTGGGGGCTGTGTTTTGGCAAAGTGGGTGGGGTTATATCCTTCCTGTTTGGCCCTGTCCGGGGGTGTCCTCGGATGGGGCCACAGTGTCTCCTGACCCCTCCTGTCTCAGCCTCCATTATTTATGCTGCAGTAGTTTATGTGTCGGGGGGGCTAGGGTCAGTTTGTTATATCTGGAGTACTTCTCCTGTCCTATTCGGTGTCCTGTGTGAATCTAAGTGTGCATTCTCTAATTCTCTCCTTCTCTCTTTCTTTCTCTCTCTCGGAGGACCTGAGCCCTAGGACCATGCCCCAGGACTACCTGACATGATGACTCCTTGCTGTCCCCAGTCCACCTGACCGTGCTGCTGCTCCAGTTTCAACTGTTCTGCCTTATTATTATTCGACCATGCTGGTCATTTATGAACATTTGAACATCTTGGCCATGTTCTGTTATAATCTCCACCCGGCACAGCCAGAAAAGGACTGGCCACCCCACATAGTTCCTCTCTAGGTGTCTTCCTAGGTTTTGGCCTTTCTAGGGAGTTTTTCCTAGCCACTGTGCTTCTACACCTGCATTGCTTGCTGTTTGGGGTTTTAGGCTGGATTTCTGTACAGCACTTTGAGATATCAGCTGATGTACGAAGGGCTATATAAATACATTTGATTTGATTTGACTTTAATTTTCATCAACATTTATAATTAGTATTTCTGTGAATTCATGTGGCCCTCTGCACAATCACCGCATGTTTTAGAACTACTGAAGATAACGCGCCAATGTAAAATAAGATTTTTTTCAATATAAATATGCACTTTATGGAACAAAACATACATGTATTGTGTAACATGAAGTCCTATGAGTGTCATCTGATGAAGATCATCAAAGGTTAGAGATTAATTTTATCTCTATTTGTGTTTTTTGTGACTCATCTCTTTGGCTGGAAAAATGGTTGGGTTTTTCTGTGACTTGGTGGGGACCTAACAATCGTTTGTGGAGCTTTCGCTGTAAAGCATTTTTGAAATCAGACACTGGCTGGATAAATGAGAACTTTATCTTTAAAATGGTCCCTAATACTTGTATGTTTGAGAAATTTGATTTATGAGATTTCTGTTGATTTGTATTTGGCGCCCCGCTAGCGGAACCCCAGTCCGAGACAGGTTAAATAAATAAGAATGTACGCATACCACGCTGCGCCTTGGTCCGATCCTTATAACGAACGTGACAGAAGATCCCACCATTAAAAGACCAAGCAGCGTGTTCAAGAGTGGACATCCTGGGCCCGGGAGAAAGATGAGTGGAGGACATCCTGGACCTAGGAGGAGGTAATGGCAGGGGACAAGACCCTCCCATGGAAGCAGGTGGAGATGTCGCCGTTCCTCCTGCGCTGATATGAGGGGACACGGCTAGCACAGAAGCTCGAGAGGCAGCTCCAAAAATGGTTTGGGGGGTGGCACACGAGGAGATTGGCAGAGTCAGTGGTTTAACCTGAGCCAACTCCCCGTGCTTACCGTTGGGAACATGTGACTGGTCAGACACCGTGTTATACAGTAATGCGCACGGTGTCTCCAGTTCGCATTCATAGCGCGGTGCGCTATTTCTATTCGCATCCAGCCAGGACGGATGGTGCCGGCTCAGTGCTCCTCGTCTCCAGTACACCTCCTTGGACCAGGATATCCTATGCCGGCTCTGCGTACTGTGTCTCCGGTGCGTCTACACAGCCCAGTGCGTCCTGTGCTAGCGCCCCCGCACCCCCGGGCTTAAGTGAGCATCCAGCCAGGACGCATTGTGCCAGCTCTACGCTCCAGATCTCCAGTGCACCTCCACAGTCCAGTACGTCCTGTGCCTGCTCCCCGCACTCGCCCTGAGGTGCGTGTCACCAGCCCGGTACCACCAGGGCCGGCACCACGCACCAGACCTCCAGTGCGCCTCCACAGTCCAGTATGTCCTGTGCTTTTTCCCCACACTCGCTCTGAGGTGCTTGTCATCAGCCCGGTGCCACCTGTACTGGTCCCACGCACCAGGCCTCCAGTGCACCTCCACAGTCCAGTCGTCCTTTGCCTCTTCTCCGCACTCGCCCTGAGGTGCGTGTCCCCAGCAGGGTACCACCAGTGCCGGCACCACGCATCAGACCTCCAGTGCGCCTCGACAGTCCAGAGCTTCCGGCGACAGTTCCCAGTCCAGAGCTTCCGGCGACAGTTCCCAGTCCAGAGCTTCCGGCGACAGTTTCCAGTCCAGAGCTTCTGGCGACAGTTTCCAGTCCGGAACCTCCAACGACGGTCCACGGTCCGGAACCTCCAACGACGGTCCACGGTCCGGAACCTCCAACGACGGTCCACGGTCTGGAACCTCCAGCGACGGTCCACGGTCCGGAACCTCCAGCGACGGTCCACGGTCCGGAACCTCCAGCGACGGTCCACGGTCCGGAACCTCCAACGACGGTCCACGGTCCGGAACCTCCAGTGACGGTCCACAGTCCAGGTTCTCCAGCGGCGGTCCCCGATCTGGGGCCTCCAGTGACGGTCCCCAGTCTGGGGCCTCCAGCGACGGTCCCCAGTCCGGGGTCTCCGGTGATGATCCGCAGTCCAGAGCCTCCGGCGATGATCCACAGTCCATTAGAAATGTAACAAATAAGAAGTTATTAGTTATTATTAGTTCAATTGGAGTGATTGTGTTTTCTTGTTTGTACATTTAACCAATAGTTACATAAACTAATGGAAATTCATTTGTATTCTTAGAAATACATTTTCTATCATATTCTAATTTCAACTTCTTCAACACAACCAAAGGATTATTTTTGTGATAGTACATATGAAATGTATTTATTACACTGAGAATGTTGACATCCAAAATACTGGTTGTTTCGAAGGGGGGTCCCTCAAAGCCAGGCTTTTCTAGTATTAACGTTCCCATCGCCTTCAACTTCATGTTTCCCACTAATGCAAATGGTTTAGAAGCAATTAAAAATAATAAGCTCCACGCAATAACAAGATATCATTGGCAGCAGGGTGCACTGAGCCGTGTAATTACCAAGTGTCTTTGTACACACACAAAGAGAGAGGCACTAACTTTAGCTACCCAAGTTGTGACCCGGGGAACCTGGCTTTCACCGAGCATTCTACCGTGATTGACATTAATTAACACTTTTTCTGTGTCTCATTTATGCCTCCTCCCCCCTCCCAAACCCACAATGTGTTATTTTTATTGATAAACTGTGACCTGTCTTTGTCTTAGTGTAATTAACAGCTTGGAGAAGTGCCTGGTATTTGGTATATTATTAGGATCCCCATTAGCTGTTGCGAAAGCAGTAGCTACTCTTCCTGGGGTCCACACAAAACATGAAACATGACATAATAAAGAACATTAATAGACAAGAACAACTTCTTGTGACTCTCAAACCCGGGTCCGGGAGCGTAATCATCGCCTGAAACTAATTAGCATAACGCAACGGACATAAATCTTCCTAGAAAATCTTCCTATTCATGAAAATCACAAGTGAAATATATTGGAACACAGCTTAGCCTTTTGTTAATCACCCTGTCATCTCGGATTTTCAAAATATGCTTTACAGCCAACGCTAGACAAGCATTTGTGTAAGTTTATCATAGCCTTGCTAGCAGCAGGCAACCTTGTCACGGAAATCAGAAAAGCAATCAAATTAAATCGTTTACCTTTGATGAACTTCGGATGTTTTCACTCACGAGAATCCCAGGTAGATAGCCAAAGTTCATTTTTTTCCCAAAATATTATTTTTGTAGGCGAAATAGCTCCGTTTGTTCTTCACGTTTGGCTGAGAAATTGCCCGGAAATTGCGGTCACGACAACGCCTAAATATATTCCAAATTAGCTCCATAATATCGACAGAAACATGTAAAACGTTGTTTATAATCAATCCTCAAGGTGTTTTTCTAATATCTATTCGATAATATATCCGTCCGGACAATTCATTTTTCAGTAGGACCTATTGGAGTAATGGCTACCTCTGTATTTTACGCAAGAATCTCTCTCGGAGCCACCATGTGACTACTTGCGCAATGTAGCCGCCTACGGCTATTCTTCAACATAAATGCTTAAAACTACGTCACAATGCTGTAGACACCTTGGGGAATACGTAGAAAGCATAAGCTCGTTGATGACACATTCACAGCTCAATAGGGATTCATTGGAACACAGCGCTTTCAAAACCTGGGGCACTTCCGGATTGGATTTTTCTCAGCCTTTCGCCTGCAACATCAGTTCTGTTATACTCTGTTAGAGTGTTTTCTATCCAAAGCTGTCAATCATATGCATATTCTAGCATCTTGTCCTGACAAAATATCCCGTTTAAAACGGGAACGTTTTTTTCCCAAAAATGAAAATACTGACACCCTAGTACCAACAGGGGGGACAGAACTACATCAATATCAAAATAGCACACGTATTATGCATATTAATACATACACACAAACTATCTAGCTTGATCTGTTTCTTGAAAACAGGCTTGCTGTTCATTTGATCAGTATGGGATGGAAGGGGGGGGTAAGTAGGGAGCGTACATTTTGCGACAGTTTCATCACACATCTGTAATTCCACTTTATTTTTTAAAACATTTTTATTTGGGTTTCTTTATTAGGGTGTGGGGGAGGGGGGAAATCAGTGCAACAGTGGTTGAATGACTAATGAAAGATACTGTAATGTAAATAGTATCTGGCTGAAGTCGTAGGTCCGAGCATTCCCTCCAATATTTTATTGACACATTGGTGAATTGCATTTGCGGATATCATTCCATCCTAAGAGAAATATCTATTTATATTGTACACTTCTCTCTATTTTTATAGATGTGGCACTCATCTGGGTGATGTGCGTAAGCCATTGTATGCCAAAGTGGACATGATTTATCAAATTGCATAATGTCATCAATATTTTTTGCCCTGTTTATCTAAAGTGTTGGAACAACTCAATAATCAACTGACTGACTTTCTTGATGCCTATAGTATTCTCTCTGAAATGCAATCTGGTTTCCGCTCAGGATATGGATGTATCACTGCAAACTTAAAGGTCCCAAATGATGTCACCATTGCCCTTGATTCTAAGCAATTGCTGCTATTTTTATTGACTTGGCCAAAGCTTTTGATATGGTAGACCATTCAATACTTGTGGCCCGGCTAAGGAGTATTGGTTTCTCTGAGAGTCTTTGACCTGGTTTGCTAACTACCTCTCTCAAAGAGGGCAGTGTATGAAGTCAGAACATCTGCTGTCTCAGCCACTGTCTGTCACCAAGGGAGTATCCCAAGGCTTGGTCCTAGGCCCCACGTTCTTCTCAATATACATCAACAATATAGCTCAGGCAGTAGGAAGCTTTTTCATCTACTTATATCCAGATGATACAGTCGTATCCTCAGCTGGCCCCTCCATGGATTTTGTGTTAAACTGTCTACAACAAAGTTTTCTTAGTGTCCAACAAGCTTTCTCTGCCCTTAACCTTATTCTGAACACCTCCAAAACAAAGGTCAACTTTGGTAAGAAGAATGCCTCTCTCCCCACTGGTGTGATTACTACCTCTGAGGGTTTAGAGCTTGAGGTTGTCACCTTATACAAGTACTTTGGAGTATGGCTAGACGGCACACTGTCCTTCTCTGCAGCAAAAGCTGCAGTCTAAGGTTAAATCTAGGCTTGGTTTCCTCTATCATAATCGCTCCTCTTTCACCCCAGCTGCCAAACTAACCCTGATTCAGATGACCATCCTACCCATGCTAGTTTACGGAGACATAATTTATAGATCGTCAGGTAAGGGTGCTCTCAAGTGGCTAGATGTTCTTTATCATTTGGCCAACAGATTTTCCACCAATGCTCCTTATAGGACACATCACTGCACTCTATACTTGTCTGTGAACTGGTCATCTCTGTATAACCATTGCAAGACCCACTGATTTTAATTTTTTATTTCACCTTTATTTAACCAGGTAGGCTAGTTGAGAACAGGTTCTCATTTGCAACTGCGACCTGGCCAAGATAAAGCATAGCAGTGTGAACAGACAACACAGAATTACACATGGAGCAAACAATTAACAAGTCAATAACACAGTAGAAAAAAAGGGGAGTCTATATACATTATGTGCAAAAGGCATGAGGAGGTAGGCGAATAATTACAATTTTGCAGATTAACACTGGAGTGATAAATGATCAGATGGTCATGTACAGGTAGAGATATTGGTGTGCAAAAGGGCATAAAATAAAATAAATAAAAACAGTATGGGGATGAGGTAGGTTAAAATGGGTGGGCTATTTACCGATAGACTATGAACAGCGGCAGCGATCGGTTAGCTGCTCAGATAGCAGATGTTTGAAGTTGGTGAGGGAGATAAAAGTCTCCAACTTCAGCGATTTTTGCAATTCGTTCCAGTCACAGGCAGCAGAGAACTGGAACGAAAGGCGGCCAAATTAGGTGTTGGCTTTAGGGATGATCAGTGAGATACACCTGCTGGAGCGCGTGTTACGGGTGGGTGTTGCCATCGTGACCAGTGAACTGAGATAAGGCAGAGCTTTACCTAGCATGGACTTGTAGATGACCTGGAGCCAGTGGGTCTGGCGACGAATATGTAGCGAGGGCCAGCCGACTAGAGCATACAGGTCGCAATGGTGGGTGGTATAAGGTGCTTTAGTGACAAAACGGATGGCACTGTGATAAACTGCATCCAGTTTGCTGAGTAGAGTGTTGGAAGCAATTTTGTAGATGACATCGCCGAAGTCGAGGATCGGTAGGATAGTCAGTTTTACGAGGGTAAGTTTGGCGGCGTGAGTGAAGGAGGCTTTGTTGCGGAATAGAAAGCCGACTCTTGATTTGATTTTCGATTGGAGATGTTTGATATGAGTCTGGAAGGAGAGTTTACAGTCTAGCCAGACACCTAGGTACTTATAGATGTCCACATATTCAAGGTCGGAACCATCCAGGGTGGTGATGCTAGTCAGGCGTGCGGGTGCAGGCAGCGAACGGTTGAAAAGCATGCATTTGGTTTTACTAGCGTTTAAGAGCAGTTGGAGGCCACGGAAGGAGTGTTGTATGGCATTGAAGCTCGTTTGGAGGTTAGATAGCAGAGTGTCCAAGGATGGGCCGGAAGTATATAGAATGGTGTCGTCTGCGTAGAGGTGGATCAGGGAATCGCCCGCAGCAAGAGCAACATCATTGATATATACAGAGAAAAGAGTCGGCCCGAGAATTGAACCCTGTGGCACCCCCATAGAGACTGCCAGAGGACCGGACAGCATGCCCTCCGATTTGACACACTGAACTCTGTCTGCAAAGTAATTGGTGAACCAGGCAAGGCAGTCATCCGAAAAACCGAGGCTACTGAGTCTGCCGATAAGAATATGGTGATTGACAGAGTTGAAAGCCTTGGCAAGGTCGATGAAGACGGCTGCACAGTACTGTCTTTTATCGATGGCGGTGATGATATCGTTTAGTACCTTGAGCGTGAATGAGGTGCATCCGTGACCGACTCGGGAACCAGATTGCACAGCGGAAAAGGTACGGTGGGATTCGAGATGGTCAGTGACCTTTTTGTTGACTTGGCTTTCGAAGACCTTAGATAGGCAGGGCAGGATGGATATAGGTCTGTAACAGTTTGGGTCAAGGGTGTCTCCCCCTTTGAAGAGGGGGATGACTGCGGCAGCTTTCCAATCCTTGGGGATCTCAGACGATATGAAAGAGAGGTTGAACAGGCTGGTAATAGGGGTTGCGACAATGGCGGTGGATAGTTTCAGAAATAGAGGGTCCAGATTGTCAAGCCCAGCTGATTTGTACGGGTCCAGGTTTTGCAGCTCTTTCAGAACATCTGCTATCTGGATTTGGGTAAAGGAGAACCTGGAGAGGCTTGGGCGAGTAGCTGCGGGGGGGCGGAGCTGTTGGCCAAGGTTGGAGTAGCCAGGCGGAAGGCATGGCCAGCCGTTGAGAAATGCTTGTTGAAGTTTTCGATAATCATGGGTTTATCGGTGGTGACTGTTTTACCTAGCCTCAGTGCAGTGGGCAGCTGGGAGGAGGTGCTCTTGTTCTCCCATGGACTTCACAGTGTCCCAGAACTTTTTGGAGTTGGAGCTACAGGATGCAAACTTCTGCCTGAAGAAGCTGGCCTTAGCTTTCCTGACTGACTGCGTGTATTGGTTCCTGACTTCCCTGAACAGTTGCATATCGCGGGGACTATTCGATGCTATTGCAGTCCGCCACAGGATGTTTTTGTGCTGGTCGAGGGCAGTCAGGTCTGGAGTGAACCAAGGGCTATATCTGTTCTTAGTTCTGCATTTTTTTGAACGGAGCATGCTTATCTAAAATGGTGAGGAAGTTACTTTTAAAGAATGACCAGGCATCCTCAACTGACGGGATGAGGTCAATGTCCTTCCAGGATACCCGGGCCAGGTCGATTAGAAAGGCCTGCTCACAGAAGTGTTTTAGGGAGCGTTTGACAGTGATGAGGGGTGGCCATTTGACTGCGGCTCCGTAGCGGATACATGCAATGAGGCAGTGATTGCTGAGATCCTGGTTGAAGACAGCGGAGGTGTATTTGGAGGGCCAGTTGGTCAGGATGACATCTATGAGGGTGCCCTTGTTTACAGATTTAGGGTTGTACTGGTGGGTTCCTTGATGATTTGTGTGAGATTGAGGGCATCTAGCTTAGATTGTAGGACTGCCGGGGTGTTAAGCATATCCCAGTTTAGGTCACCTAACAGAACAAACTCTGAAACTAGATGGGGGGCGATCAATTCACAAATGGTGTCCAGGGCACAGCTGGGAGCTGAGGGGGGTCGGTAGCAGGCGGCAACAGTGAGAGACTTATTTCTGGAGAGAGTAATTTTTCAAATTAGTAGTTCGAACTGTTTGGCTATGGACCTGGAAAGTATGACATTACGTTGCAGGCTATCTCTGCAGTAGACTGCAACTCCTCCCCCTTTGGCGGTTCTATCTTGACGGAAAATGTTATAGTTGGCTATGGAAATCTCAGAATTTTTGGTGGCCTTCCTGAGCCAGGATTCAGACACGGCAAGGACATCAGGGTTAGCAGAGTGTGCTAAAGCAGTGAGTAAAACAAACTTAGGGAGGAGGCTTCTGATGTTGACATGCATGAAACCAAGGCTTTTTCGATCACAGAAGTCAACAAATGAGGGTGCCTGGGGACATGCAGGGCCTGGGTTTACCTCCACATCACCCGCGGAACAGAGGAGGAGTAGTATGAGGGTGCGGCTAAAGGCTATCAAAACTGGTCGCCTAGAGCGTTGGGGACAGAGAGTAAAAGGAGCAGATTTCTGGGCATGGTAGAAAATATTCAGGGCATAATGCGCAGACAGGGGTATGGTGGGGTGCGGGTACAGCAGAGGTAAGCCCAGGCACTGGGTGATGATGAGAGAGGTTGTATCTCTGGACATGCTGGTTGTAATGGGTGAGGTCACCGCATGTGTGGGAGGTGGGACAAAGGAGGTATCAGGGGTATGAAGAGTGGAACTAGGGGCTCCATTGTAAACTAAAACAATGATAATTAACCTGAACAACAGTATACAAGGCATATTGACATTTGAGAGAGACATACAGCGAGGCATACAGTAATCACAGGTGTTGAATTGGGAGAGCTAGCTAAACAGTAGGTGGGACAACAACAGCTAATCAGCTAGCACAACAACAGCAGGTAAAATGGCGTTGACTGGGCAGGGAGGGTCGGATTAACTACACACAGAGCCTGAGTGCGGCTGGGGCCGACAGATAAAACATAAACAAGCAGAATGGAGTACCGTGATTAATGGACAGTCCAGCATGCATCAGCTATGTAGAAATGTGATCAGTGTCCAGGGAGGTATGGCCGGGCTAGCTTCAAGCTAAGTGGATGGAAACGCTAGCCAGGAGTAATCATCCGGGGTTGCGGTTAGCTAGTTAGCTAGTTGTGAAGATCCAGCTGAAAATGTTTGCGGTGGGAATCCGGGGATAAAAAATAATAGGTCCGTTATGCTCTGGTTAGAGTAGCGTTGTTCGAACTGGCGAGAGCTTTCCGAGCTAAAGGTCAGCTGATGACCGGTTAGCTGATGACCGCTAGCAATGGTTTGCTGACTGATAGCTGGTAGTTAGCTGGCTAGCTTCAGTTGAGGGGTTCCGGATCCGAAGTAAATATAAATACTTTAGAAAAAAAAGCAGATCCGCGCTACATTGGGTGAGGCGGGTTGCAGGAGAGTATTTAGAGTTGAGGTTTAGCAAGGTTTAGCAAAATGTTTTAGAAGATATGCGAAGAAAAATATGTTTTAAAAACGATATATACAAGGGACACGACACGACAAGAC